>NC_053124.1:36213073-36218073 GCF_010015445.1 Perca fluviatilis
AGCAGATCGGAGCAGACTTTTTCATTTTTAAGTCCCAAAAATGCCATCGCCGTCTAAACGAAAGGCACATCTGATAAAATATTTTGTCGTTTTCACTTGCGAGCGTTGTCGTGTAAACAGGGCGTAAGTTTCACTCAGGTGTTTGAGAGAGATAAGAACCAGTTATTGTTAAAGGGGCAAGCTTAAATAAATTTGATGGAAAAATGATTCATTGCTAATTTTTTATATATCCAGACTAAAATGACACAGTTCATGTTTTTTTTCCAAAATATATTTATTTTCTAAGTTACACTCTGTAACTCCCGAGATACATTGCCCATTTAGGGTAACAATTTGCAATGTCTCTTTTTTATCATAGTCCATATGACAACTTTTAAAACATTTTATGAACAATTAATTAGCAAAATTATTTGTGTGTGTGTGTGTGTGTGTGTGTGTGTGTGTGTGTGTGTGTGTGTGTGTGTGTGTGTGTGTGTGTGTGTGTGTGTGTGTGTGTGTGTGTGTGTGTGTGTGTGTGTAAAATAGAGAAAGTATTGGCAAGGGGGGTTCCCTTCCCTCTTCCTTCCACTCATTTACTAACACACATCACCATAACACACATCATGTGGACACACAGATACAATATGTACAGCAAAACCACTACATCTTTCACCTAACAATTTGAAATACTCCTCTAATCATTACCTAAACATCTTCCCTCGTTTATTCTGGTTTGCTTGTTTATTCTGCTTCGCTCCTTCCTCGGCCTCATCACTAGAGCTGCCATTCAAATTGTCACTGCTGCTGTTGTCATCCTCACACTGTCCCTCTGTAGGCCTATACAGCTCATCTTCCTCGACTTCCTCACTGGATCCCTCCTCTAAATCTGATGAACCATCAGGTGGCAAAACTACAGACTTCACCTCTCTCTTTCTTGTACTGTAGAAACACGGCTGACAGAAATTCCCTGAAAACGTGTACACTGTTGAATTAATCAATAATACACATTTGAGAGTAAAATAAAACAGTAATCAAAGTTGCACACCTTTATACTATTCAATATCTGTAGGGAACAGGCCTCAAAACATAAATATATCTGTGAGTGATCAGCCCTGTTAAATACCTTTTGATATGGGCAATGTATCCCCAAGATACAGGCATTCAATGCCTGATGATCAAAGTTGTGAGAAGATTTATTTTAAAAATATCCACAAGAACATGTAAAACTATCCCTTAAAAACTATTTTCTAAAACTATATTCTCTAAAATATCATAATCGTGGAAAATATAAAAACACTTACCTCATGGAAAGTGTCTTTGTTCACGTATGCTGCCATTTTGGATTTTGATACAAATGTTTTGAATGTTGGCATAAAATCACATGACCTGATTAAATTACCCATCACCCCATCAGTGTTTCTCATCAACTGCAACCACATAATGCCCCTCCCCCATAGCTCTTTCCCTACAGCCTGTTAAATGACTGTATCCCCCAAGATACAGAAACTCTTTAAGGGTCACTTTATATTTTACTCTGATTCTGTCAAGGACTGTGGTTGAATTATTGTCAACAATATAAACTTTTATTCAACTTAATGAAGAGATATTTCTTTTATTTTAGACATGTATTTTACCTAAAGGTGTCATATTATTCAATATCAATTGAGGAAGAGGTTCAAGGAATGTCCCTGATGCACAGAAAGTTAAGCTGAGTCATAAAATTGGTTCAGGCCTTCATGGGTTAAAGGTGCAGATAAGCAGGAACACAGGAAAGGTCACGAAAGGGGAAGAGGAAGAAAAGCACGCTGGCTTGCAGACTGCGAAAATGCAACCGGGTGCATCAGGACACATTTTTGGCATTCTTCTATTGACATTATATGTATTGGGATATAATATATTTTTCCCTGTCATACTAATGGTAGTATGGGCATTGCAACACACCCAGTCTCTCTCTCAAAGCGCTCCTCTTGGAGGAATGAACAAAGCTTGATAACCCCTCCCTCCTCTTCTCCTCTCAAACACAGCCAGCTCCACTCTGTGATCATATTTCCTTGTTCCCTCCCCTTCAGAGCAACAGTTTGCAGATGGGTGGAACCAACATGCTGGGGAAGTACAACAGCGTATCACATGCTGTTATTACATCAGAGCTCAGACTAGTTTCACTTCTCAGGAAGTGAGACACAAGACAGTCAGACAGTCGTTGTCACTGAGCGAGAGGTGAAATGGCGCAGAAAGGAGTTCAGCTGGACCGGGAAACCTTCTCTTGTTCCATCTGTCTGGATCTACTGAAGGATCCGGTGACTATTCCCTGTGGACACAGCTACTGCATGAACTGTATTAAAGGCTTCTGGGATGAAGAGGATGAGAAGGAAATGTACAGCTGCCCTCAGTGCAGGCAGAGCTTCACACCGAGGCCTGTACTGCTGAAAAGCACCATGTTGGCAGCTTTAGTGGAGGAGCTGAAGAAGACTGGACTCCAAGCTGCTCCTGCTGATCACTGCTATGCTGGAGCTGAAGATGTGGCCTGTGATGTCTGCACCGGGAGAAAGCTCAAAGCCATCAAATCCTGCCTGGTTTGTCTGATCTCTTATTGTGAGAAACACCTTCAGCCTCATTTTGGATCTCCTGCTTTTAGGAAACACAAGCTGGTGGAGCCGTTCAAGAAAAGCTCCAGGAGAACGTCTGCTCTCGTCACTGATGAGGTAATGAAGATTTTCTGTCGTACTGATCAGCAGCTTATCTGTTATCTCTGCTTAATGGACAAACATAAAGGCGACGACACAGTCTCAGCTGCAGCAGAAAGGACTGAGAGGCAGAAAAAGCTCGGGCAGGTCGACAGACCATCCAGCAGAGAATCCAGGACAGAGAGAAAGATGTGAAGCTGCTTCAACAGCAGGCGGAGGCCATCGATCGCGCCGCCGATAAAGCAGTGGAGGACAGCGAGAAGATCTTCACCGAGCTGATCCGTCTCCTGGAGAAAAGAAGCTCTGATGTGAAGCAGCAGGTCAGATCCCAGCAGAAAAGGGAAGAGAGTCGAGTCAGAGAGCTTCAGGAGGAGCTGGAGCAGGAGATCACTGAGCTGAAGAGGGAAGACGCTGAGCTGAAGAAGCTCTCACACACAGAGGATCACAGCCAGTTTCTACACAACTACCCCTCACTGTCACCTCTCAGCCAATCAGCATCCAGCATCCATATCTGTCCTCTGTACTACTTTGAGGACGTGACAGCGCCGTGTCAGAAGTCAGAGATAAACTACAGGACGTCCTGAGAGAGGAGTGGACAACCGTCTCACTGACAGGGACTGAAGTGGACGTTTTACTGCCACAACCAGAGCCCAAGACCAGAGCTGGATTCTTAAAATATTCACGTGACATCACACTGGATCCAAACACAGCACACACACAGCTGTTATTATCTGAGGGGAACAGGAAAGCAACATACATGACTCAACAACAGTCTTATTCTAGTCACCCAGACAGATTCACTGTCTGGTCTCAGGTCCTGAGTAGCGAGAGTCTGACTGGACGTTGTTACTGGGAGGTGGAGAGGAGAGGAGGAGTTTATGTAGCAGTCGCATACAAGAATATCAGCAGAGCAGGGGTCGGAGGGAATGTTTATTTGGACGAAATGACAAATCTTGGGCGTTTGATTGTGACGACAACAGTTATACATTTTGGTCCAACAAAGTCCAAACTTCCGTCTCAGGTCCTGGGTCCTCCAGAGTAGGAGTGTACCTGGATCACAGTGCAGGTATTCTGTCCTTCTACAGCGTCTCTGAAACCATGACTCTCCTCCACAGAGTCCAGACCACATTCACTCAGCCCCTCTATGCTGGACTAATGGTTTATTGGTCTCTGGAGCCTCTGCTGAGTTGTGTAAACTGAAATAGACAGAAGTCATTTAAGGGTTAAATTCTGTCATTCTGAGACCTTATTTATTTAAAAAAGGAAAACTTCTCTAAATTGCAGCTTGTTAAATGAGAATATTTTCTGGTTCCTTCACTCCTCGAGGCTTTTTTCTGCATTTTGATGCTTTTTAATTTTTGACTCATTCAAGACTTTTGTTGATGCTTTTTGATACATTTTCAATGTTTTTTTACACGTGGTTTTTTTAAAGAAGTTTTTTGGCCTACAAACACACACACACACGCACACAAACACACTCTCACACACACACACACACACACACAATGCACACACACACGTGGACAACAGTATACACAACACACACACACACACACACACATGAAGGTCACACGTACACACACTGACCCACACACACACATATCCACACACACATGCGGACACACACGATTTCGTGGACACACACACACACCACACCACACATACACACACAGGTGGACACACTACACGCACACACACGCACATCACACATGCACAAACACACACAAACACACACTTACACACACACACACACACTCTGCTGAGTTGTGTAAACTGAAATAGTCAGAAGTCATTTCAGGTTAAATTCTGTGTTTTAACTCTTAAATAATATAATAATTATTTAGTCTCCATGTTTGTAGCTGAGAGATGATTGTTGTCTTTTTCATTTGTTTACACGTTTTTGTTGCTTTTCTTACTTTTTGCTTTTATAAAAACATGTCACTTTCTTCGATATCTATCTGCTTTTCTAAACGTTTTTGTACATTTCTTTGACGTCTTTGTTTGCATGTATTGACGTTTTAGAAGTGATGAGATGATTTCTGTGTGTTGATGAAAACCACGATGGGAGCCCCAGAAGCTCTCAATGTGCTCAGTTGAGATCTGTTATTTTACCTTTGATTGTTGAAACAAGGACGATATGTTAAAAAGATCTTTACCGAGATGATCTGGAGATATTAGCTGTTTGTTATTCATGTATTTCTCCACGTTATGTATCTGCGAGAGACGGAAGATGTCTGTTAAATAGCGGTGTCTTAATAGTGTATATAAGGGTGTTTAAGTTGTATGTTAATATAGAAACGTCGAAGAAAATCTTTCAAGGGTGGCAGAAATGCGCTT
>NC_053124.1:36220573-36230975 GCF_010015445.1 Perca fluviatilis
AACACACAAACAAAACACACATATTAATTTTAAATTTATTCTGATTTATTTTTAATCATTTCGATTTTTTTGTAATTTATTTTAACTGCGTTTTTAAATAATTTAATTTCTTTTTTCCTTTTTTAGGTAATAAACTGTACCTGTGCCACCTGTACCTGTTGTTTATAAAGTTTTATCCTGTCTCTCAGGCTCCCCTGTACCTGTTGTTAATAAAGTTTTATCCTGTCTCTCAGGCTCCCCTGTACCTGTTGTTAATAAAGTTTTATCCTCTCTCTCAGGGCCACCTGTACCTGTTGTTTATAAAGTTGTATCCTCTCTCAGGCTCCCCTGTACCTGTTGTTAATAAAGTTGTATCCTCTCTCTCAGGGTCCACCTGTACCTGTTGTTAATAAAGTTTTATCCTGTCTCTCAGGCTCCCCTGTACCTGTTGTTAATAAAGTTTTATCCTGTCTCTCAGGGCCACCTGTACCTGCTGGTGACCGACCAGGGCTTCCTGCAGGAGGACAGTCTGGTCTGGGAGTTGTCGTGGAAGTTTCCTTTGCAGCAGGGGGGGAATTTCAGAGTTTAGTAAATTGAAACAAATAAGACAGACTGAGACTAAAACCAAGTTGGGTTTTTGTATTTTATTAAAAAAGATATATTTGCAAATATAGGAGCAACATGATTTCACAAAAGGCTGCAGCCCAGTGTGGAGTCAGTTCCTCCAATGAGTGATCAGAACACCAGGCTTATCTGCATCTTCAGAGTGACAGCACACACACACTTAGATTATTATGACGCTACAGTTCTTACAGGCAATCTGATACACATGAAGACAATCAGAGAAATACAAGAGACATCTTGGAGCCATTTCTCCTCCTCCTCCCTGTACGACTTTCACCCCCCAGTTACATCTTACCTGGCATGGGACAACTAGAGAGTTTTAGGGTGACCTTGTAGCCCCTATCTGTTCAGACAAACCGTGCTCACATTATGTTCCAGACTGGATGTTTCAAAAAGTTAGAATCACAATCTGCATGTGGGAATGAGAAACTCTTTCAGCATTTGTGAGAGAAGTAAAGTACGAATTAAACATAAAAATATAAGGAATTATGCTTAAATGTAATTTTCCTATTACAGAGTCTCTTCACGACCTCGAGGGAGACGGGAACTTCTGCGACTCCGACTTCAGGCTGTGTCATCCTCCGCAGAGAGCGCCGCCGAACGCCACCGCCGCCGCCAGCCTGGCGCCCAGCGCCCAGGACCAGCAGAGACAGATCGACCAGGTGAGACAGGTCGACCAGGTGAGACAGGTCGACCAGGTGAGACACGGACTAATTAATGGAAACATGTTGCATTTATTGGACTTAAAAAATACAGTTAAAAGTGTGGACCCTACACACCAGACTCCATGTAAATAATCAGGACTTTTAGCGTGTATAGAGCCAGCATATCTCCACCAGACTACATGTAAATAATCAGGACTTTTAGCGTGTATAGAGCCAGCATATCTCCACCAGACTACATGTAAATAATCAGGACTTTTAGCGTGTATAGAGCCAGCATATCTCCACCAGACTCCATGTAAATAATCAGGACTTTTAGCGTGTATAGAGCCAGCATATCTCCACCAGACTCCATGTAAATAATCAGGACTTTTAGTGTGTATAGAGCCAGCATATCTCCACCAGACTCCATGTAAATAATCAGGACTTTTAGTGTGTATAGAGCCAGCATATCTCCACCAGACTCCATGTAAATAATCAGGGGTCTCATTTATAAGCGTACGCACAAAACGGGTCTGAAAATGTGCGTACGCCACTTCCCACGCAAAGGTTGTGATTTATAAAAAACAAACTTGACGGGAGAATGTGCGTCCTCCACGCAAACTCTGACCCATGCGTACGCACATTTTGGAGACAAAATAGGAATTGGCGACGCAGATGGTGAGGTGGTGAACTAAAGTCAGACTGCAGAAAGTACATGTGGGAATAAGGGTTAGGCTACTCTTAATATGTTTAAGTATTAATGCCTCACGCACATTTCTTCACACCATATGAAGATTAAATCCAGCAGTTTTATTTGCGCTTGTACTGAGTGATAATTGTTCCATAAACACCTCAAACTCAAATCTTAAATAAAAACTCATTCTTAATATTTAATCAGCGCTGTCTCGCCGTCACATTGTCCGCTACGGAGCGCAGGAGGAGGAGATGGCCCGACTGCATGGAATACAGGATAGCATCAGATACCCTACCATTAGATAACTGCACAACACAGTGTAAATAACTAAATATCTGTCTTTAAAACTGTGCATATATCATCAAATGTCAAAGTCTGGAAATACAGCTGTTAAGCTCTCGCGCAATCGTTACACTCTATATGTCCTTGTTATTGGTCTAAAATTTAATACTGTTTATAACAAACCCTGCATGAAGAAAATTGTGTTTGCCTATTACATTTCGATTTCAAATTGTATCTCGGGGTGGGGGATACCACTAGTTGTCTGTGATTTTAGCAAGGTGTTAACAATCACAAGTTGTTGTAGACTAAACATATAAATACTGTGGTGACCCCCGTGCGTAATGCTGCATGATGGCCCTGCTGGCCCTGCAGGAGGACTGGAATGGAAGAATCAGGAGAGAAAGAGACTTCAGGGACCATGACCATGACTGGCTCATATGCCGATTTAAATTCCCTAATATAGCTGTAATAGTAATATAGCTGCGCTCTTGGATCTATAGCTATGTTTCCATCGACCCGTTTTTATCCAAATTAAGTGATATTGAATGAAAAATGCCTTATGGAAACAGTAAAATCCAACTGAATTTCATGAATATCGACTCAAATGAAATACGTTCGGTCTCATCGGATTTTCTCTTGATTGATATACGGCTTATGCGATAAACGCTGATGGAAATGTTTTTTGCCGAATAAATAATGAATTGCGATTAAGTTTTAGGTCATTTTATGGTTGCAACCCGCCATAAAACGAAGAAGAAGTTACAGTTAATTTCCGCCCAGTATTTCCGCTCTGTTTGCAAAACAAAAACAGATGTAAGCGGAGAAACGAGGAGACGAGATACTTTTTTAATTTAATTTACCAGAAAAATATAACAGCTATTTTAGATAGCAAAAATCTAAGAAACGCCATCATTTATCAGGAGCTCGCAAAGGAAATGACCAACAGTTACGACAGGGACATTAAGACGCTTAACTTGAAAAAGCTTAACGTGGTTTAATGTGTCTAAACAACGATCAATCATCACCAGATGTATCATGGTCATATCTTGTCATGAACACTTAAGCCTGTCAAAAAAACTAAATCGAAATCCAACGATTATAGAAGTTATCTCACGTTAATATTTTCTTCATCAGTGGCCATATTAATATTATTAATATGGCGAGGAAAAAGCTTAATGTGGTTTAATGTACCTAAACAATGATCAATCATCACCAAATTTCTCTCTCATATTACCCATCATAACCACGGAAAACTGTCAAATAATCTAACCCAAAGTCCAATTATTATGGACGTTATCTGACATAACGCGTTTCTGCTTCAGGGCAGCGGAGCAGCTGGGGGTTGACTCTCCACGGTTCTCATTGGCTTTATAAGTCCTAATGTGAAAAAGCTTAACATGGTTTAATGTATCTAAACAACGATCAATCATCACCAAAACATCCTCTTCTATATTGCTCATCATAACCACTTAAAACGGTCAAATCTAACCCAATGTCCAAATATTATGGACGTTATCTGACACATTAACGTGAGATAACTTATAATCGTTGGATTTCGATTTAATTTTATTGACAGACTTAAGTGTTCATGACAAGATATGATCATGATACTGGTGATGACTGATCGTTGTTTAAATAATAAACCAGTTAAGCTTTCACGGTTGCGCTATAAAATGTCCCTTCACGACAAGCCGTGGGACGTCCCGAGGAGTAAATGGAAGGCTCAAACAGCGATACGGCTCAAAGAAGAGAGTTGTCTCTCAGTGGTGCGAGGGAAATATAAGGCAATTTCCACCTTTTTGATGAGCTGGATCATATCCTCAGCCAAAGGCCCATCGAGACTTAGGCTATAAGCGGCTTCTAATATTAACAACTACTTTTGTCTAGCAAAACTTTGTTCGCAAAAGTTGCGCTTTGAATCTTGTGCGATTCAGTTCAGAAATGAATGGAAACACCATAAAATGTCTCAAATCAATTCGATATACCAATTTAATCGCAAAACAGCATGTGACGTCATCACGCAGAGGTTTTTATTCGCTTTAAAGCTGTTGGATGGAAACAAACTTTCACCAGCTTTATTCGCATGAGTTTTTTACCGAACTTCCAGATAATTCGATTGACAAGTGGATGGAAACTTAGCTATAGTTTACTTTTCGCCCAGCGGGATTGCACCTAAATGAAATATAGGTGTAATACAATCCAGTTTTCACCATTATCATTATAAGTTAACTGTGATTAAATATGAAATTAATACACTGTTGTTTCGAGGCAGCAATTTTTCTCCCACAATTCTCTCTCTTTAGCAGCAGCAGCCGCTGTCTTCCTTTTTAATGAAATGCATTTTCAAACTCGCTGTTTGGTGCGCACAAGTATTTCTACAACCCGTTTGTTTGTGGTTGTTACCATGGTGAATCGTAGAATCATGGCTCCATTCATGCTGCCTTTTTATAGTGGTGGTGCGTACGTAACCCTGGTGAACCTACTCCGAGCTGATTAAACCAACTCAAATCAGCTGTTCTGGAACCGAAAACTCAAGGTTTCCATCTCGGGGAAATCAACTCAGACATCAGGGTTAGACTCAGAGTTTGTTAAACCTCCTTCCTGGAACGGACCCTGGTGTTATAATACATAATAGATTGTATGATGTGTTTTTGGCGGTTCATGCATTCATCACGTGCCGGCTAGATTATTGCAATTCACTTTACTGTGGTATATCTAGTTTCCAAATTACCCGTCTTCAGTTAGTCCAAAATGCTGGGGCCAGACTTATCTTTAACTGTCGCAAATATGACCATATCTCCTCCATTCTCAAATCTCTGCACTGGCTGCCCGTTCGACAGAGAATAGATTTCAAAATCCTTCTCTTTGTCTTCAAATCTATACATAACTTAGCTCCCGTCTACCTATCCGGACTTATTCATCCGTATACCCCCCCAGAAGCCTAAGATCCTACGACCAGGTTCTGCTGGTAGCCCCTCGTGTCCAGACTACAGCAGAGAGGGGGCGCAGGACCTCGTCTGTGGAACTCCCTGCCTTTAGAGATTAGAACAGCCCCCAACCTTCCTATCTTCAAGTCGTTGGTAAAAACCTATTTATTCTCATTAGCGTATTGATTGTGGTCCTTCTTTTGTATACTTGAGTCAGTGTTTTAAGGTTGCTCTTAGCTTTGTTGTTTTTATTCCGTGTTTTATGCTTTGTCTTGCTGGTTTTATGTTTTACATGCCTGCTCTGTAAAGCACTTTGGTCTGTCTACGCGGCTGTTTAAATGTGCTATATAAATAAATGAACTTGAACTTGAACTTTTTGAGTTATTATTACATTATACGTTTTCTGTGGTCTTAGGGTCTTAGGTCTTAGGTGCCTCAGGGCGGTAACCCACGAACACCGTGGTGGACACCGGTGGTCAGGGAAGCCGTCCGACTGAAGAAGAGTCTTTCCGGGATATGTTATCCCAGAGGACTCGGAGGCAGTTGCAGGTACCCGAAGGGCCGAAGGGCTGCAGCCTCTGCCGTGAAAGAGGCAAAACCGCGGGTGTGGGAGAAGTTTGGAGAAGACATGGAGAAGGACTTTCGGTCGGCACCAAAGTGCTTCTGGAAAACTGTTCGCCACCTCAGGAGGGAAGACGGGGAACCATCCAAGCTGTGTACAGTAAGGAGGGAGCACTGTTGACCTCAGCTGAGGTAATAGGGGGGTGGAAGGAGCATTTTGAGGAACTCCTGAATCCGACTAATACGCCCTCTATGTTAGAGGCAGAGCTGGAGGATGACGGGGGATTGGCGTCGTTCCGGGCGGAAGTCACTGATGTAGTCAAACAACTCCACAGTGGCAAAGCCCGGGGATTGATGAGATCCGTCCAGAAATGCTCAAGGCTCTGGGTGGTAGAGAGGGGCTGTCCTGGTTGACACGTCTCTTCAACATTGCGTGGAAGTCTGGAACAGTGCCAAAGGAGTGGCAGACTGGGGTGGTGGTTCCCCCCTTTTTTAAAAGGGGGACCAGAAGGGTGTGTGCCAATTACAGGGGTATCACACTTCTCAGCCTCCCTGGTAAAGTCTACTCCAAGGTGCTGGAAAGGAGGGTTCGGCCGATAGTCGAACCTCAGGTTGAGGAGGAACAATGCGGATTCCGTCCTGGTCCGTGGAACAACGGACCAGCTCTTCACTCGCAAGGATCCTGGAGGGAGCCTGGGAGTATGCTCAACCGGTCTACAAGTGTTTTGTGGATTTGGAGAAGGCGTATGACCGGGTGCCCGGGAGAATACTGTGGGGAGGTGCTGCGGGAGTATGGGGTGAGGGGTCTCTACTCAGGGCCATCCAATCTCTGTACGACCAAAGTGAGAGCTGTGTCGGGTTCTCGGCAGTAAGTCGGAACCTCGTTTCAGGTGAGGGTTGGCCTCCGCCAGCGCTGCGCTTTGTCACCAATCCTGTTTGTAATATTTATGGACAGGATATGAGGCGTAGTCGCGGGTGGGGAGGGGTTGCAGTTCGGTGGGCTGGGGATCTCTTCGCTGCTTTTTGCAGATGATGTGGTCCTGATGGCATCATCGGCCTGCGACCTTCAGCACTCACTGGATCGGTTCGCAGCCGAGTGTGAAGCGGTTGGGATGAGGATCAGCACCTCTAAATCCGGAGGCCATGGTTCTCAGCAGGAAACCCGATGGAATGCCTTCTCCAGGTAGGGAATGAGTCCCTTACCCCAAGTGAAGGAGTTCAAGTACCTTGGGGTTTTGTTCGCGAGTGAGGGACAATGGGCGGGGAGATTGGTCGGTCGGGCACAGCGGGAGTGCGGTATTACATTCCATCTATCGCACCGTTGTGACGAAAAGAGAGCTGAGCCAGAAGGCAAAGCTCTCGATCTACCGGTCAGTTTTCGTTTCCACCCTCACCTATGGTCATGAAGGCTGGGTCATGACCGAAAAGAACGAGATCCAGGGTGCAAGCGGCGAAATGGGTTTCCCTCAGGAGGGTGGCTGGCGTCTCCCTTAGAGATAGGGTGAGAACTCTCAGTCATCCGTGAGGAGCTCGGAGTAGAGCCACTGCTCCTTTGCGTGCCGAAAGGAGCCAGTTGAGGTGGTTCGGGCATCTGGTGAGGATTTCCCCCTCGGCGCCCTCCCTAGGGAGGTGGTCCAGGCACGTCCAGCTGGGAGGAGGCCTCGGGGAAGACCCAGGACTAGGTGGAGGGATTTATATCTCCAACCTGGCCTGGGAACGCCTCCAGGATCCCCCAGTCGGAGCTGGTTAATGTTGCTTTCGAGAAAGGGAAGTTTGGGGTCCCCTGCTGGAGCTGCTCCCCCGCGACCCGACACGGATAAGCGGACGAAGATGGATGGATGGATGGACGTTTTTTCTGACTTTTTTTAATCTTGCCCCGACAAATAACCCATATTACAAAAAAAGACTAAAACTAGTAAAAACTAAGTATTTTCAAAAGTAAAATAAACTAGCAAACCGGCTTTTAAAAACTAATTAAAACTAAACTGAATTTGAAAACAAAAGTCAAAACGACATAAAAATAAAACCTAATGAAAAATGCCTAACTATAATAACCTTGGTTGTTACTCAAAAAAGGTTTTTCAGGGTTGGCAGGTCTGGATTTAAAGTGAGCCCCGGATGTTTACCACGACTGGCTCCGCCCCCTAGGACATGAAGTACCCTGTCAGTACTTTACACCCACTGTACCTGATCACTCCATCATTAATTAAGTTAATTACAGGACAACTCAGTCATTTAGTAAACTGGGGGCCGTCTCCAAACCCTCTGATTCTGAGAAGAGTTAACCTCCTAAAAGCTGAAGTGAGCAGAGTTTTTAAATGAGAAATGAGCTCTGTTGTAAACAAGTGTTGCTGCATTCCTTATACCATACTTTTCTTCGGGACATAAAACTCTGAGATAACAACGTAGCTTGAACTTTAGCCTCTTGCTCAGATATGCTGCACAGAGGATTGTGGGTCAGAAAAGCACGCTGGCTCAGTATACTGCAAAATGCAACCCGGGTGCATCAGGACACATTTTGGCATTCTGCATTTGACATTATATGTATTGGGATATACTATATCTTTCCCTGTCATACTAATGGTAGTATGGGCATTGAAACACAGCCAGTCTCTCTCAAAGCGCGCTCCTCTTGGAGGAATGAACAAAGCTTGATAACCCCTCCCTCCTCTTCCTCCTCTCAAACACAGCCAGCTCCACTCTGTGATCATATTTCCTTGTTCCCTCCCCTTCAGAGCAACAGTTTGCAGATGGGTGGAACCAACATGCTGGGGAAGTACAACAGCGTATCACATGCTGTTATTACATCAGAGCTCAGACAAGTTTCATTTCTCAGGAAGTGAGACACAAGACAGTCAGACAGTCGTTGTCACTGAGCGAGAGGTGAAATGGCGCAGAAAGGAGTTCAGCTGGACCGGGAACCTTCTCTTGTTCCATCTGTCTGGATCTACTGAAGGATCCGGTGACTATTAACTGCGTGGACACAGCTACTGCATGAACTGTATTAAAGGCTTCTGGGATGAGAGGATGAGAAGGAAATGTACAGCTGCCCTCAGTGCAGGCAGAGCTTCACACGAGGCCTGTACTGCTGAAAAACATCATGTTGGCAGCTTTAGTGGAGGAGCTGAAGAAGACTGGACTCCAAGCTGCTCCTGCTGATCACTGCTATGCTGGAGCTGAAGATGTGGCCTGTGATGTCTGCACCGGGAGAAAACTCAAAGCCATCAAGTCCTGTCTGCAATGTCTGGCTTCTTTCTGTGAGAAACACCTTCAGTTTCATTTTGAATCAGCTCCATACAAGAAACACAAGCTGGGTGGAGCGGTCCAAGAAGCTCCAGGAGAACGTCTGCTCTCATCATGATGAGGTAATGAAGATGTTCTGCCGTACTGATCGACAGCTTATCTGTTATCTCTGCTGTGGACGAACATCAAAAGGCACGACACAGTCTCAGCTGCAGCAGAAAGGACTGAGAGGCAGAAAAAGCTGGAGGGAGTCGGCAGACCATCCAGCAGAGAATCCAGGACAGGAGAGAAAGATGTGAAGCTGCTTCAACAGCAGGCGGAGGCCATCGATCACGCCCGCCCGATAAAGCAGTGGAGGACAGCGAGAAGATCTTCACCGAGCTGATCCGTCTCCTGGAGAAAAGAAGCTCTGATGTGAAGCAGCAGGTCAGATCCCAGCAGAAAGGGAAGAGAGTCCGAGTCAAAGAGCTTCAGGAGGAGCTGGAGCAGGAGATCACTGAGCTGAAGAGGGAAGACCGCTGAGCTGAAGAAGCTCTCACACACAGAGGATCACAGCCAGTTTCTACACAACTACCCCTCACTGTCCCCACTCAGCCAATCAGCATCCAGCATCCATATCTGTCCTCTGAGCTGCTTTGAGGACGTGACAGCCGGCCGTGTCAGAAGTCAGAGATAAACTACAGGACGTCACAAGAGAGGAGTGGACAAACGTCTCACTGACAGGGACTGAAGTGGACGTTTTACTGCCACAACCAGAGCGCAAGACCAGAGCTGGATTCTTAAAATATTCAGCGTGACATCACACTGGATCCAAACACAGCAAACACACTGCTGTTATTATCTGAGGGGAACAGGAAAGAACATCACGTTTCAACAGTCTTATTCTAGTCACCCAGACAGATTCACGTGACTGGTTACAGGTCCTGAGTAGAGAGAGTCTGACTGGACGTTGTTACCGGGAGGTGGAGAGGAGAGGAGGAGTTTATGTAGCAGTCGCATACAAGAATATCAGCAGAGCAGGGAGTCGGATGAATGTGGATTTGGAGAAAATGACAAATCTTGGGCGTTAGATTGCGACAACATCAAATATACATTTTGGTCCAACAAAGTCCAAACTCCCGTCTCAGGTCCTGAGTCCTCCAGAGTAGGAGTGTACCTGGATCACAGTGCAGGTATTCTGTCCTTCACAGCGTCTCTGAAACCATGACTCTCCTCCACACAGAGTCCAGACCACATTCACTCAGCCCCTCTATGCTGGACTAAGAGTTTGATTGTAGTTTGTTTGGTTTTGGAGCCTCTGCTGAGTTGTGTAAACTGAAATAGACAGAAGTCATTTAAGGGTTAAATTCTGTCATTCTGAGACATTTATTTATTTAAAAAGAGGAAAACTTCTCTAAATTGCAGCTTGTTAAATGAGAATATTTTCTGGTTCCTTCACTCTCCCGAGG
>NC_053124.1:36231164-36258664 GCF_010015445.1 Perca fluviatilis
ATCGGTAATGCTTCGTTCAGTTGCATGGTAGCGGGAGACCATAAGGAACAGTGTGAAATACCCTATATAATCATTCTATCACCCTTTAAAAAATGGTCAATTTATTTTATTGTTCTCAGCTGTTTGATAAATGCTGCTAAGTGCACTAAACTTTATCTTTTAAATTGAAAAGTTTACCCGGTAAAATTTACTCTTTCTTTCTTCTTACCGGTTTTATTTAAACGTATATGTTTTACATTATACATGTTTAATGTAAGTACTCCCTGAGTCTGAATTGGTGTTCAAGTGTTCAATAGAACTTGTTGAAATTTTGTATCTTAAGTACTTATTGAGTGTTAGAATTTCATGCTTTCAAAATAGAAGTAAAACAAACAAATATCACGACCAAATAATCGGCGGCATTTATGCGATGCGGCCGACCTGATTCAAAGATGGGGCATCGGCATCGGCCTGAGAAATATCGATTAAGCCTCTAATTTCCGGAGATGAACACACACACACACACACACACACACACACACACACACACACACACACCCGTTGCATTGTGGATGCACTACTGTTCTTTTTTTTTCAGCAGATGAACAGCACACACCGCGGACCTGTACAAAAACTGCGATGTGCACATCGTGCCCGCAAACACATAGAGACACACACAAACAGCTGGAATTACTATTATATCACTATTGAGCTGTCTGACATAAAAATGTACGAACTTACACATTACCTGAACGTAATGCGGCATGTACACACAAACACATGCACCTTTACACACCGCACACACACAACACAAATACTGAAGCATACAGACACAGCTTCTTTGTAAGCTTGTTGGGAACACCTTTGATGTGTCTTTTCCTAAATAGGGACAAGTAGGCTTTCAAATGTATTTTCGCGGTAGCTCTCCTTTTTTGTGAATACAATTGCATCAGTTCATTTTAACCTGGGAATATAATAATTGTCACATACCAGCCATTAATTCAAACACAACTAACGATCTCAACTGATTTTACTCAGAATGTAGGTATACTTTCATGTAAATGAGGTCTGTTGACCATAAATAGAAAAGAATAAGTGTAAAACTAGTTGAGATGAATTGGAATGAAGTTGAATCAAAGTAGCAACACAGATTTGAGTGATTAATTATAATTGTCTATGCTTTATAAACACGCAAAGCAGATCAGGTCACTTTTTACCCAGGAAGCCACCAGGGGCCTCATGTATAAAAGACTGCGCAGCTTTCATACCAGAAGATGTTGACGGCCCAAACTTGAAAACAGAAATATTCCCATGTATAAAACCGGTCGTACGCCAGGTCCTGCTCACCTTTCCTTTAAACATGACAATCCACGTGGAATTGAGCACATGAATGAGTGACCGACCCCGCCTTGCCTCCTCCCATACATGAATATGGAAATTACTATAAATGCGCCTCCGCGTCATTCTTTGTCCAATCACAACGGGTTATCCCGCTGCAGAAGATAAAAATAAAAACTTCACTGACTGAGGTTGAAGTGCTGATCGCAGAGGTGGAGGAGAGACAAAAATGTTCTGTTTGGAGGTTTGTCATCTTGGATAAGAAATAAAAGAAAATGCCCAGAGAGGCAAATGGTGACCGGGCGGTTAATGCACCGAACCATGGCAGAAAAAATAAAGTTTAATGTCGAAGTGGAAATGAAGAGAATAGTGTCAGCACCACACCTGTTACAGAACAACATGCATCTCAGCATCAGTCCAAACTATGCATAATAAGCAGTTTGGACTCACTGATGTAATGCTATTCATTTTATTTATTAAGTATTGGTAGGGTTAGTGAAACTGAGTCCAGCGAGGGAGACCAGACTCAGAGGAGGAGATGTTAGTGAGACCAGACTCAGAGGAGGAGAGGTTAGTGAGGCCAGACTCAGAGGAGGAGATGTTAGTGAGACCAGACTCAGAGGAGGAGAAGTTAGTGAGACCAGACTCAGAGGAGGAGATGTTAGTGAGGCCAGACTCAGAGGAGGAGAGGTTAGTGAGACCAGACTCAGAGGAGGAGAGGTTAGTGAGACCAGACTCAGAGGAGGAGATGTTAGTGAGACCAGACTCAGAGGAGGAGATGTTAGTGAGACCAGACTCAGAGGAGGAGAGGTTAGTGAGACCAGACTCAGAGGAGGAGATGTTAGTGAGACCAGACTCAGAGGAGGAGATGTTAGTGAGACCAGACTCAGAGGAGGAGAGGTTAGTGAGACCAGACTCAGAGGAGGAGATGTTAGTGAGACCAGACTCAGAGGAGGAGATGTTAGTGAGACCAGACTCAGAGGAGGAGATGTTAGTGAGACCAGACTCAGAGGAGGAGATGTTAGTGAGGCCAGCGTCTCCACGGCAGGAGACAGTACGCACGGATCCGTTGCACCACGCATGGATGAAATAATGAAATAGGAAATAGGACTACAGTAACAGAAATATGTGCAGAATTAAGGCAGTCAAGACAGCCCAGTGTTTGGTGGACCGGGTACACCTTGTACTGCAGACACAGCGTTTGTTCCTGGGGAGATGGATCCGTGTGTCCTGCCTCCTGGGCACCATGGATGTCTGAGCCTCAGCAACTAAAGACTCACAGACACTACTGCATTTTCCGTGCCGATCTTTTGTTACCAGTAAGATATTTCATCTATGGGAAATCCAGAGGAAGACTGAAAGTATTTTCTAAGTGGATTCATCATTTATTTCCCGACCTCATGTTTAACAGAGGTTAAGTAGCCTGCAAATTAAATGGTTGATAGTGTGAAAGATGTGAAACAATTTCCCACATAATATGATCAAACTTTTATGGAGTATCAGCAGATATAATTATGTTTTTTATAGACAACGTCACAGACGTATGCCAGTAGCTGTAGTGGAAACTTTTATTTGTAATGTTCAGTGATTTTCGGCACTTTAGAGTTAGAAATTCGCCACGTTACAGAGCCAGAACAGACTTTCGCGGATGGCCCGCACATTCTCCGCGTCAAGTTAATTTTTTATACATCACAAAGTGTCCGTGAAAACCAGTGTACGCAAGCTTTTAGTGGATAAATCACTAAACCTCTTTGAGGCTCTTTATATGATATTTCTATTTCTTTTCTTTAAATGCTGACATTAGCTGTTTAAATGGGCTGATCCCCTTCTTAGGAAGCAAATACATCAACCGAACACAGAAACACTAGGATTGCATCCCTGAGGTGCCAGACAACCTTCGCGCCAAGTATAAAAATATCTAATTAATAAAACCATACTTGAGAACAAAAATACACAACATCAATAAACTATTAAATATTATAAAATAGATTTCATAAGGGTTGAGATGAATTCCCCATCAAAAATATCTTTTGGTTTTATATAAGTTCAAAAGGCAGCATGGTTATTTACTGTGGAAAGATTGTCTTACATTGCCCCATGTTTATACATGAGGCAATGAGGCAAATGAGGTGTGATTATTGGCTGACATTAAAAATAATAAAATGGTTTCAAAACCATATCCTGACTAATCACTAACATATACCAGTCAGTGATTATCCACAAACATAAATTCATCTGATCTTAACTATAATGAAAATAATTCATAATTTATGCTTATTTTACCCCCAAAACTTAGGTATTGTTTCATGTAAATAAAGTTTATTCACCATAAATTCCCAAAATAAGTGTAAAACTAGTGGTAATGAGTTGGAATGAAGTTGTTAAGAAGGTGTAAAATAGATTTGGTTGATAATTTATACTTCAATTGAAATAGTTTCAAAACAGTATCTTCACTAAACTTTGACTTATACCATTCTGTGATAACCCATCAACATATGTTCCCATTGATCTCAACTGTTAGTCAAAATAATTCATAATTTCAGCTTGTTTTAACTCAGAAATTAGGTATAATTTGATATAAATGTGTTTTTTTGACCATATATAAAATAAATAGGTGTAAAAGTAGTGATAATAGGTTGGAAAGAAGTTGTTAAGAAGATGTAACACAGAATTTGGTGATAATTTATACTTCATGCTTTATAAACTGGCAAAACAGACCGGGTCAATTTTGCCCCGGAGGACAACTAGTGCATTGTTGACGGGAGGAAAACACAAGGGTTAAGTTTCTCACACAATGCTGAAAGGGAGTTTATCTCATTCCCACATGTAGATTCAGATTCTAACTAAGTGAGAATCTCAAAGTCTGGAACATAATGTGAGCACACACACACACACACAGACACACACAAACAGACACACACACACACACACACACACAAGACAGACACACAGACACACACACACGACACACAGACACACACACACACACAGACACACACAGACAGACACACAGACACACACACACAGACACACAGACACACACACAGACACACACACACAGACACACAGACACACAAACACACACACACACACACACACACGACGACACACAGACACACACACACACACAGGCACACACAGACACCGACACCAACACACACACACACACACACAGACACCGACACACACACACACACACACACACACACACACACACACACACACACACACTGTTGCTTCAAGAGACAGTAAACAACATAAGCATTAACCTTTTCAACTTCCTTGCAAGATAAAACACCAGCAGGGCAGAAGTGAACGCATTGTTGGAACTCATCATTAGCTTGTGTTTCCCTAGGGAACATTTAAACTGGTGCACCTTAGTGAGGGCAGGTGGTGAAAGGTTTGGGACACATTCAGCTCATCATTTGAGAACAGTGGAGATGTAACCCGGTAGGGAAATGGACATTGTTTGTGTAAAATTGTTGCCAGTTGTTAAGTGCTTATTTGTGTTGAAATTTGGAACCAATTGTCTGATTTGCTAATGCTATTTAGGAAGCAATGATTGATGGCAGTCTAATGGACCATTGATTCCTTTCATATTGTATTGAAATGTACAGTTTTCAGTTAATATATTAATTCCAATGGACCTTTTCACAGCAAACATTTTGACTTGTCATAGTAGGAAAAGCACAGCTGAAATTGATAACCTTAATGATGGCTCAGTTCCATCAAGTGTCCCAGTAAGATATTTCAGTGAGTCAGCATCACAATACCAGGACCTCTCCTAAGTGGAATGCAGCCATCAGTAATGGTTTAATACCAGGGTCTCTCCTAAGTGGAATGCAGCCATCAGTAATGGTTTAATACCAGGACCTCTCCTAAGTTGGAATGCAGCCATCAGTAATGGTTTAATACCAGGACCTCTCCCTAAGTGGAATGCAGCCATCAGTAATGGTTTAATACCAGGGTCTCTCCTAAGTGGAATGCAGCCATCAGCAATGGTTTAATACCAGGACCTCTCCTAAGTGGAATGCAGCCATTAGTAATGGTTTAATACCAGGGTCTCTCCTAAGTGGAATGCAGCCATCAGCAATGGTTTAATACCAGGGCCTCTCTAAGTGGAATGCAGCCATCAGTAATGGTTTAATACCAGGGCCTCTCTAAGGGTGGGATGCAGCCATCAGTAATGGTTTAATACCAGGGCCTCTCCTAAGTGGAATGCAGCCATCAGCAATGGTTTAATACCAGGACCTCTCCTAAGTGGAATGCAGCCATCAGTAATGGTTTAATACCAGTACCTCTCCTAAGTGGAATGAAGCCATCAGTAATGGTTTAATACCAGGGCCTCTCTCTAAGTGGAATGCAGCCATCAGTAATGGTTTCATACCAGGGTCTGTCCTTAGTGGAATGCAGCCATCATTAATGGTTTCATACCAGGGTCTCTCTAAGTGGAATGCAGCCATCATTAATGGTTTAATACCAGGGTCTCTCTAAGTGGAATGCAGCCATCAGCAATGGTTTAATACCAGGACCTCTCCTAAGTGGAATGCAGCCATCAGTAATGGTTTAATACCAGGGTCTCTCCTAAGTGGAATGCAGCCATCAGCAATGGTTTAATACCAGGACCTCTCCTAAGTGGAATGCAGCCATCAGCAATGGTTTAATACCAGGACCTCTCCTAAGTGGAATGCAGCCATCAGTAATGGTTTAATACCAGGGCCTCTCTAAGTGGAATGCAGCCATCAGTAATGGTTTAATACCAGGACCTCTCCTAAGTGGAATGCAGCCATCATTAATGGTTTAATACCAGGGTCTCTCCTAAGTGGAATGCAGCCATCAGTAATGTTTTAATACCAGGACTTCTCCTAAGTGGAATGCAGCCATCAGTAATGGTTTAATACCAGGACCTCTCCTAAGTGGAATGCAGCCATCAGTAATGGTTTAATACCAGGACCTCTCTAAGTGGAATGCAGCCATCATTAATGGTTTAATACCAGGACCTCTCCTAAGTGGAATGCAGCCATCATTAATGGTTTAATACCAGGGTCTCTCTAAGTGGAATGCAGCCATCAGCAATGGTTTAATACCAGGACCTCTCCTAAGTGGAATGCAGCCATCAGTAATGGTTTAATACCAGGGTCTCTCCTAAGTGGAATGAAGCCGTCAGTAATGGTTTAATACCAGGACCTCTCCTAAGTGGAATGCAGCCATCAGTAATGGTTTAATACCAGGACCTCTCCTAAGTGGAATGCAGCCATCAGCAATGGTTTAATACCAGGGCCTCTCCTAAGTGGAATGCAGCCATCAGCAATGGTTTAATACCAGGACCTCTCCTAAGTGGAATGCAGCCATCAGCAATGGTTTAATACCAGGGCCTCTCCTAAGTGGAATGCAGCCATCAGTAATGGGATTGAATACCTGTGCTTTTCCTACTGTGATATGTCAACATGTCTGACGTGAAAAAGGTCTATATTGTTAATGAAACTTGAGCCTGTCAGTGTTTGTTTGTTTTTGCTGGGAGAAGTTTCTCCTTAAACTTAATTTATTCCAATTGCTATTCATAATGTGGTTACAATAAAATGACATATTTAATTAGAAAATGTCCTGACTTAAGGCTCTGACACACCAACCAGACAGCCGACCGTTGGCAGAAAAGCCAGTCGGACTGATCAGCCTCCCCGAAGTTGGTCCAAAAGTGCCTCAGAACACACCGAGCAACGCTGACTTGAGCGTCACGTTCTGCGAGACGGGTATTAGCGTCTCCATAGCAGCGTGGGCGCGTAATCTGTACTGTCGCCCAAGAAATGAAAACCAGCAGCTGATTGGACGAACGCGCACGTGGCTTCTCCCGGATTTAACAACAGAGCATAATGGCGTCTTCATTCAGAATACGATCTCATATTGTACTAAAATAGTTCTCCGAAACGTGTTTCTGAAAACATTTTAGAGAGAAATAGGCCGTGATGCAGTTGCTGAATCTGTCTTCATTTCAGATCAACAAAGGTCAGATTAAAAGATTTTCGTCAGATTTTGAGGGCGCGAATCAGGCTCTTCATTTCCAGGTTAGCCCTCCACCAATCAGATTGGACATTGAGTCCGACTGCCCGCCTTCTGATTCAACAAGTCAAATCGGCCCAAATGAAGGCGGCGGCTCCACGACAGACGATGGCGACAGAACACACCGAACAGACTCGAGTCACCGGACTGTCCCACGGCCGATAATCTGGTTGGTGTGTCAGCATTAAAGTAATGTAAATGCATATTTCTTTTTGTGTTTTTGCCTTTAAAGGTTATCAACCTATTAGTAATTATTCTGCTGCTTGTACCTACTGCGTAAACCAGCCGAGGGAACGGGTCAGCCAGTCCAGCACAGGGCACGGGTACATAGGCTCAGACTGGGGAAGTGATTGAGGGAGTCTATCTGCCTGTGCAGGTGCTGCAGCCACTTGGCACCTGGCACTGGTCACACCTGCAGCCCATCAGGTAATCAGAGGGAGGTGTTAAGAGAGCCAGCCCCAGGCTGCAGAGGGAGAGGGAGACAGTGAGCAACAAAGGCCCAGAGGAGCAACACGTTGGGAGCTGATGGTCAACGAGGAAATTGGCCAGGAAAAGACTAACCTCTCCCTCTGTTTAAATCCTCCCAGGACTACACCTTGTAAAGGCTGACCTACCCCAGATGGGAAGAAACCACAGCTGCAGTTTGTACCATTACCTTTGTTTTCCCGAGCTGCTTCATTAAAGAACACTTTCTGTTTAAGCCGACTGTCTCTGTCCCCTATGTTCATTGTGAATCTGCCGTTCACGTCCCCTGGGTTGCCACATTTTGGTGGAGAATGCGGGCAATGTCGTTCCATCGCTAACGATTCACAATGACATAGGCAGAGGGTGAGACACAGCTTTGCTATGGAGGATGTGCTGGCCCAGCTTGTCCGGACCCAAACCCAGCAGGCCCAAAGCCTGGTGGCCTTACAAGATGCTATGACTGCGCTCGGCCAGCATTTGATGAAGCCAGAGAAACCTACGGAACCCAGTAAAGTGCTGACCAAGCAAGGAGGTGAAGATGACATTGAGGCTTACCTCGAGGTGTTTGAAAGGACAGCAGGGAGAGAGCGTTGGCCGAAAGCCGAGTGGGCGGGCATCCTGGCTCCTTTCTTAACCGGTGAAGCTCAAAAAGCCTGTCGGGACCTTGCACTCCCAGATGTGAATAATTATGATGTATTGAAGGCAGCCATCTTAGCTCATTATGGCCACAATCTCCAGACAAGGGCGCAGCGGTTCCATTCCTGGAGTTATGACAGCGCTGCCCCTGTACGGCCACAGGTGGCTGCGCTAATACGCCTGACCCGTGGCTGGCTAACCACCGGCGATGGACCCTCAGCCCTTGACAGGGTTGTAATGGACAGGTGCATCAGAGCTCTCCCAGCAGACGCAAAACGACATGCCTCCCAAAGCAGCCCAAGGACAGTGGATGAACTGATAGCGCTGTTGGAGAACCACCAGGTCACCACGGAGCTTATGCAAGGCAGCCGGATGGAGAACCCGCGCCCAAGCCGTTCCGAGCCCAGACAAGACAAGACAAGACTGAAGAAGGGGGATGTGGATGCACAGAATCAACACCAGACCACCCAGATGGGGCGGCCTAGGTCACCCCCCCGGCGTCGACCTCTGGTGAACTACGACCGCCGGAAATGTTTTACCTGCGGACAAGAGGGTCATTTAGCTTGGAATTGTGCCAACAATGAGGAATCAATGCCCACAGCTGGACCAATGGACTCCACCCAAAAGAGTGGCAGCTACCTCACCACCTGTTGGGCCCATGAAGGCCTAAAGGCCCCTAAGCTGCCAGTTAGGATTGGGATCCGGGACGCAGAGGCCCTGCTGGACTCGGGGAGTTCCGTGACCCTTATCAGGCCAGAGTTGACCACTGGGCCCAGTGGGCCCAACATCCCGGTGTCCTGCATCCATGGAGACTCGCGGGATTATCCCACAACCCACATCAAGGTGCAGACCACGAGAGGTACCTTTGAGGTCGAGGCTGGCGTGGTAGAAAAGTTGCCCGTACCAGTGTTGATTGGGCGGGACTGCCCTATATTTTGGCGGTTGTGGGAGCACAGAACCGAGGGTCCAAGGAGAAGCAGTAAAAAGAAGAAGCCCCTGGGACACCGAAAAACAAAGTTGGTACACGCCTGTGCAGCACCCTCGGGGTCCTCCCTTTCATCTGATGAAGAAACCGCTGAAGAAGCTCGGGTTCCGGTAGAGGACCTAGGAAAAGAAAACCCGGGACCGGACGAGACCTCATCAGAGGAAGTTTTTTCAGAGGTTTTTTCCGAGTTTCCCCTCTCCGAAGGGTTAACAGGAGCGGGAAAAGGGAAGTTTGGGACTGCCCAGTTGGATGACGCCAACTTGGAACATGCCAGACAGAACGTAGTGGTCGTGGGAGACGTGTGGAGGGGGTGAGTCAACTTGTTTTTCCACATTTTTCTGTGAAAAGGGCCTCTTGTATAGGGTGGTTAAGCGGGATGAACTCATTGTTGATCAGCTCCTAGTCCCAAAATGCTATGTTCCCAAAGTTTTGTACCTTGCCCACTCACATCTTTTGGGGGGCTCATTTGGGGGTGGAGAGACCTATGACAGAATTTTGGGTAGATTCTACTGGCCAGGGGTCAAACGGGCAGTCCAGGATTATTGCAGAAGTTGCAGGGAGTGCCAGAAGACAGCCCCTAAGGTAGCATATCGGAACCCCTTGATCCCTTTACCTATAATTGACACCCCTTTCCAGAGAGTGGCAATGGATATAGTAGGTCCCCTGCCAAAGTCCAGTAGGGGGCACCGGTATATACTAGTCATCATGGATTATGCCACTCGCTACCCAGAGGCCATCCCATTCACGTACTGCTAACGCTAAAGCTGTTGCCCGAGAATTGTTTCTCCTCTTCAGTCGAGTTGGCATTGCAGAGGACGTCTTGACGGATCAGGGAAGCTGCTTCATGTCTCGGGTAATGAAGGAGATGTGCAGACTGTTAAAAGTGAGTCAAATAAGAACGTCAGTGTATCACCCACAGACGGATGGCCTTGTAGAGCGGTTTAATAAGACCCTCAAACAGATGCTGAGGAGAGTCATTGATGCGGATGGGAAAAATTGGGACCAACTAATACCTTTTGTCTTGTTTTCCATACGAGAAGTTCCCCAAGCCTCCACAGGGTTTTCTCCGTTTGAGTTGCTGTATGGACGGAGACCCAGAGGCATGCTGGATCTGGCTAAAGAGGCTTGGGAGCAACAACCATCGCCCCACCGCTCCGTCATAGAGTATGTGGACCAGATGCAAGAGAGGATGGCTAAAATATGGCCACTAGTACGGGAGCATATGCAGCAAGCCCAACAAGCCCAGGCCCGGGTCTACAACCGGAATGCTGAAGTGCGGGAATTCCGGCCTGGTGAGTTTGTCCTTGTCCTCATACCGACTGCAGAGTGCAAGTTCTTGGCAAAGTGGCATGGGCCTTATGAGGTGGTGGAGAAAGTAGGTGGGGTCAACTACAAGGTGAGACAACCGGGTCGAAGAAAGACCTGCCAGATTTACCATGTAAACCTTCTTAAGAAATGGCATGTCCCTGATTGTGTGCCGATGACATCGTTAACAGCTGAAGTCCCAGGTTCTGACTCTTCACAGGTGCCTTTGGGCTCCCAGCTGACCCCTGTCCACCGTCAAGACCTGGTAGAACTGACCAGTCAGTTTAAAGACGTTTTCTCTGACCGACCTGGCCGAACGAATGTGATCCAACACGACATAATCACAGAACCAGGAAAGAGGGTGAGGCTCCGTCCCTACCGAATCCCAGAGGCCAAGAGGGCCACCATTAAAGAGGAGGTGAGAAAGATGTTGGAAATGGGTGTTATAGAAGAGTCACGTAGTGCCTGGTCCAGCCCAATCGTCCTGACTCCCAAGCCAGACGGCACTGCTAGATTCTGCAATGATTTCAGAAAGTTGAATGAAGTTTCTAAGTTTGATGCTTACCCCATGCCTAGAGTGGATGAGTTAATCGAGCGATTAGGCCCTGCCCGTTTTGTATCTACTCTTGATCTTACCAAAGGATACTGGCAGGTCCCCCTCACTGAGGAAGCCAAGGAAAAGACAGCCTTTTCTACTCCAGACGGTCTGTATCACTACAGAGTGCTGCCCTTTGGCGTACATGGAGCGCCAGCTACGTTCCAACGCATGATGGACCAGATACTCCGCCCTCATCGTGAGTATGCCGCCGCCTACCTAGATGACATAATAATCCATAGCCCTGACTGGACCACCCATCTTGGCCACCTGGGAACAGTCCTGGGAGCTCTACGACATGCCGGCCTGACAGCCAATCCCAAAAAGTGTCATCTGGGTCTTGAGGAGGCAGAATATCTCGGCTACACCATCGGGAGGGGCAGTGTGAGGCCCCAGCTCCGAAAGGTGGAGGCCATAACCACCTGGCCTAAGCCAGCAACTAAGCGGCAAGTGAAAACATTCCTGGGCCTTGTGGGTTATTATCAGTGTTTTATCCCTCACTTTGCTACCATTGCAGCCCCTCTACATGAGATGACAAGGAAGAGCCACCCACACCATGTCCTCTGGAGTGTCGAGGCAGAGGAGGCATTCACCACCCTTCAGAAGGCCCTATGCACAGAGCCAGTCCTGCATACACCGGACTTTGAGGACACGTTTGTGGTCCACGCCGATGCCTCGGGGACGGGGCTTGGTGCCGTGCTATCTCAGGCCAGAGGGGGGGAGGAACACCCTGTGATGTATATTAGCCGTAAGTTGCAAAAACATGAAAAGAATTATTCTACAGTGGAAAAAGAATGCCTGGCTATTAAATGGGCCCTAACCAAGCTGCGGTACTATCTCATTGGCAGAAAGTTCACACTGGTAACTGACCATGCACCACTTAAATGGATGGCAACCGCCAAAGATACTAACGCACGAATCACAAGGTGGTTCTTGGAGTTGCAAAACTTTAATTTTACTGTTGTGCACAGGTCGGGAAGAGCCAACGGGAATGCAGATGCCCTCTCTAGGAGGGAGGAATGTGGGTTTGTGGTCGCTCTCGGCCCCTGCCTGGAGCTGGTGGAAGGGGTGTGTGGCAAACCAGGGGAAACGGGTCAGCCAGTCCAGCACAGGGCACGGGTACATAGGCTCAGACTGGGGGAAGTGATTGAGGGAGTCTATCTGCCTGTGCAGGTGCTGCAGCCACTTGGCACCTGGCACTGGTCACACCTGCAGCCCATCAGGTAATCAGAGGGAGGTGTTAAGAGAGCCAGCCCCAGGCTGCAGGGAGAGAGGGAGACAGTGAGCAACAAAGGCCCAGAGGAGCAACACGTTGGGAGCTGATGGTCAACGAGGAAATTGGCCAGGAAAAGACTAACCTCTCCCTCTGTTTAAATCCTCCCAGGACTACACCTTGTAAAGGCTGACCTACCCCAGATGGGAAGAAACCACAGCTGCAGTTTGTACCATTACCTTTGTTTTCCCGAGCTGCTTCATTAAAGAACACTTTCTGTTTAAGCCGACTGTCTCTGTCCCCTATGTTCATTGTGAATCTGCCGTTCCGCCGCCCTGGGTTGCCACACACTACGAACCGAAATCCATCTGAAACAAACTAAACTGGAATTAAATAAAGAAGAAGTCAGAAGATATTAGAGTTGTGTAATGGCAAAATTACATTCAAGCATGATTTTTTATGTTCTTGTCTTATTTCTGTTTTAGTTTCGCTCACGATGCTGAAAGTGAGTTTATCTCATTCTCACATGTTGATTCTGATTCTCACTAAACTACCGTGAGCAGATCGGAGCAGACTTTTTCATTTTAAGTCCCAAAACGCCATCGCCGTCCTAAACAAAAGGCAAATCTGATGAAATATTTTGTCGTTTTCACTTGCGAGCGTTGTTGTGTAAACAGGGCTTAAGTTTCACTCAGGTGTTTGAGAGAGAATAAGAACCAGTTATTGTTAAAGGGGCAAGCTTAAATAAATTTCATGGAAAAATGACTCATTGCTAATTTTTTATATATCCAGACTAAAATGACACAGTTCATGTTTTTTTCAAAATATATTTATTTTCTAAGTTACACTCTGTATCTCCCGGAGATACATTGCCCATTTAGGGTAACAATTTGCAATGTATTCTTTTTATTATAGTCCATATGACAACTTTTAAAACATTTCATGAACAATTAATTAGCTAAATTATTTGTGTGTGTGTGTGTGTAAAATAGAGAAAGTATTTGCAAGGGGGTTCCCTTCCCTCTTCCTTCCACTCATTTACTAACATATATCACCATAACACACATCATGTGGACACACAGATACAATATGTACAGCAAAACCACTACATCTTTCACCTAACAATTTGAAATACTCCTCTAATCATGACCTAAACATCTTCCCTCGTTTATTCTGGTTTGCTTGTTTATTCTGCTTCGCTCCTTCCTCGGCCTCATCACTAGAGCTGCCATTCAAATTGTCACTGCTGCTGTTGTCATCCTCACACTGTCCCTCTGTAGGCCTATACAGCTCATCTTCCTCGACTTCCTCACTGGATCCCTCCTCTAAATCTGATGAACCATCAGGTGGCAAAACTACAGACTTCACCTCTCTCTTTCTTGTACTGTAGAAACTGCTGACAGAAATTCCTTGAAAACGTGTACACTGTTGAATTCATCAATAATACACATTTGAGAGTAAAATAAAACGGTAATCAAAGTTGCACACCTTTATACTATTCAATATCTGTAGAGAACAGGCCTCAAAACATAAATATATCTGTGAGTGATCAGCCCTGTTAAATACCTTTTGATATGGGCAATGTATCCCCAAGATACAGGCATTCAATGCCTGATGATCAAATTTTTAAAATTATTTTAAAAAAAACAACAATAACAATAAAAACTAGAACTTAAAAAACTATTTTCTAAAACAACTCACTCTAAAATATCATAATCGTGGAAAATATAAAAACACTTACCTCATGGAAAGTGTCTTTGTTCACCTATGCTGCCATTTTGGATTTTGATATAAATGTTTTGAATGTTGGCATAAAATCACATGACCTGATTAAATTACCCATCACCCCATCAGTGTTTCTCATCAACTGCAACCACATAATGCCCCTCCCCCTATAGCTCCTTCCCCTACAGCCTGTTAAATGACTGTATCCCCAAGATACAGAAACTCTTTAAGGGTCACTTTATATTTTACTCTGATTCTGTCAAGGACTGTGGTTGAATTATTGTCAACAATATAAACTTTTATTCAACTTAATGAAGAGATATTTCTATTATTTCAGACATGTATTTTACCTAAAGGTGTCATATTATTCAATATCAATTGAGGAAGAGGTTCAAGGAATGTCTCTGATGCACAGAAAGTTAAGCTGAGTCATAAAATTGGTTCAGGCCTTTATGGGTTAAAGGTGCAGATAAGCAGGAACACAGGAAAGGTCACGGAAAGGGGAAGAGGAAGAAAAGCACGCTGGCTTGCAGACTGCAAAATGCAACCGGGTGCATCAGGACACATTTTTGGCATTCTTCTATTGACATTATATGTATTGGGTTATACTATATTTTTCCCTGTCATACTAATGGTAGTATGGGCATTGCAACACACCCAGTCTTTCTCTCAAAGCGCTCCTCTTGGAGGAATGAACAAAGCTTGATAACCCCTCCCTCCTCTTCCTCTCAAACACAGCCAGCTCCACTCTGTGATCATATTTCCTTGTTCCCTCCCCTTCAGAGCTACAGTTTGCAGATGGGTGGAACCAACATGCTGGGGAAGTACAACAGCGTATCACTGCTGTTATTACATCAGAGCTCAGACTAGTTTCACTTCTCAGGAAGTGAGACACAAGACAGTCAGACAGTCGTTGTCACTGAGCGAGAGGTGAAATGCCGCAGAAAGGAGTTCAGCTGGACCGGGAAACCTTCTCTTGTTCCATCTGTCTGGATCTACTGAAGGATCCGGTGACTATTCCCTGTGGACACAGCTACTGCATGAACTGTATTAAAGGCTTCTGGGATGAAGGGGATGAGAAGGAAATGTACAGCTGCCCTCATTGCAGGCAGAGCTTCACACCGAGGCCTGTACTGGTGAAAAACACCATGTTAGCAGCTTTAGTGGAGGAGCTGAAGAAGACTGGACTCCAAGCTGCTCCTGCTGATCACTGCTATGCTGGAGCTGAAGATGTGGCCTGTGATGTCTGCACCGGGAGGAAAACTCAAAGCCATTACGTCCTGTCTGCAATGTCTGGCTTCTTTCTGTGAGAAACACCTTCAGTTTCATTTTGAATCTCCTGCTTTTGGGAAACACAAGCTGGTGGAGCCGGCCCAAGAAGCTCCAGGAGAACGTCTGCTCTGTCATGATGAGGTAATGAAGATTTTCTGCCGTACTGATCAGCAGCTTATCTGTTATCTCTGCTCTGTGGACGAACATAAAGGCCACGACACAGTCTCAGCTGCAGCAGAAAGGACTGAGAGGCAGAAAAAGCTGGAGGGGAGCTCGACAGACCATCCAGCAGAGAATCCAGGACAGAGAGAAAGATGTGAAGCTGCTTCAACAGCAGGCGGAGGCCATCGACGCGCCACCGATAAAGCAGTGGAGGACAGCGAGAAGATCTTCACCGAGCTGATCCGTCTCCTGGAGAAAGAAGCTCTGATGTGAAGCAGCAGGTCAGATCCCAGCAGAAAAGGGAAGAGAGTCGAGTCAAAGAGCTTCAGGAGGAGCTGGAGCAGGAGATCACTGAGCTGAAGAGGGAAGGCACGTGAGCTGAAGAAGCTCTCACACACAGAGGATCACAGCCAGTTTCTACACAACTACCCCTCACTGTCCCCACTCAGCCAATCAGCATCCAGCATCCATATCCGTCCTCTGAGCTGCTTTGGAGGGACGTGACAGCGGCCGTGTCAGAAGTCAGAGATAAACTACAGGACGTCCTGAGAGAGAGGGTGGACAAACGTCTCACTGACAGGGACTGAAGTGGACGTTTTACTGCCACCACCAGAGCCCAAGACCAGAGCTGGATTCTTAAAATATTCACGTGACATCACACTGGATCCAAACACAGCAAACACACTGCTGTTATTATCTGAGGGGAACAGGAAAGCAGCATTAATGTGGGAACAGTCTTATTCTAGTCACCCAGACAGATTCACTGACATATATCAGGTCCTGAGTAGAGAGAGTCTGACTGGACGTTGTTACTGGGAGGTGGAGAGGAGAGGAAGAGTTTATGTAGCAGTCGCATACAAGAATATCAGCAGAGCAGGGGGTCGGATGAATGTGGATTTGGATACAATGACAAATCTTGGATGTTATATTGTGACAACAACAGTTATACATTTTGGTCCAACAAAGTCCAAACTCCCCGTCTCAGGTCCTGAGTCCTCCAGAGTAGGAGTGTACCTGGATCACAGTGCAGGTATTCTGTCCTTCTACAGCGTCTCTGAAACCATGACTCTCCTCCACAGAGTCCAGACCACATTCACTCAGCCCCTCTATGCTGGACTAAGGGTTTGTTGGCCTCATGGAGACTCTGCTGAGTTGTGTAAACTGAAATAGACAGAAGTCATTTAAGGGTTAAATTCTGTCATTCTGAGTCTTTTTTTTATTTAAAAAAGGAAAACTTCTCTAAATTGCAGATTGTTAAATGAGAATATTTTCTGGTTCCTTCACTTCCCGAGGCTTTTTCTGCATTTTGATGCTTTTTTAATTTTTGACTCATTCAAGACTTTTGTTGATGATTTTTGATACATTTTCAATGTTTATTTATACGGTGGTTTTTATTGAAAGATTGTTGACGCCGCTCGCTACAACACACACACATGGACACACACTGACACACACACACTCAAACACAAACACAACACATGTGGACACACATACACACACACTGACACACACACACACACACACACACACAATACACACACATGTACACACACACACACACACACACAATGACACACACACACACACAAACACACTGACACACACAAACACACACACACAGAAACACACACACCCACAAACACACTCCCACACACACACACACACAACGTAACACACACACAATGACACACACACACACATACATGGACACACTGACACACACACACACACACACACACACACACACACACACACACACGGACACACTGACACACACACACACACACACACACAAACTGCTGAGTCATGTAAACTGAAATAGACAGAAGTCATTTAAGGGTTAAATTCTGTGTTTTAACTCTTTGACTTATTTAGTCTCCATGTTTGTAGCTTAAGAGCTGATTGTTGGGACTTTCATTTTTTCGACGTTTTGTGGTGGCAAATTTTATTTTAACCATTATTGATTAATGATTTTAACCATTTGTTTAAAGATTGTTTTAAACCTCCACAAAATCCTGCTCCTTCCTCTTAGACTATTAAAGACCAGAGAGGGACAGCTGCAGCCATGAACTCTCAGCCTAGTAGTTTTATTTTTGAGAACTCTAAGTTCTCATTTTGGTTAACTTTGGCAGACAAAGTGAAGAAGGCCATAAACCGTGTCTCTCCTTCTGCCTCCTGAGATAAACTGTTGTTTAGGCTAATGTTGAACAGAGAACAGAGAGGGAAGGGGGGATTCGAATGGTGTGACTATTAATGATGTCCTCTTTTCAACTATGAGCATGCTAAACATATTTGGAGAGGGGTGGCTTGAACGGAGTTTCTTCACTATATGATGTTTGGATGTTTAGACTTTAGGTTAGAAAGACATTTTCAGTTGTGCTGTGGTACCCTTTGAAACTGTATTTCTCCATTTGCAAATGTAAATAAATACTCAAAGACCAAACTTTGGTCTAATTCTCAAACAGTCGTTATTCGTTTTGATTTTATCATGGATATCACTAACTCTGCTGCTTCAAGGAAAACTTCCACCCCAGTTTGGCGTTGTCGGCAGGATGGATGAGTTAACAGAGAAAAGAGCTCCGTTGGGTCGCCTGATGACTGGCTATCCAGGGGGATCAAAAAATCGCCTGCCTCATACCTCTAAACCTTTAAAAAGGTTTTCAGAGAGAGAAGAGGGTTAGGACCGCGGAGCGTCTCTCGACTGTTTTCCACTCCGTCCAAAACGAACAGGGAGATTTGCAGAACGGTGTAGTAGATCAAATTGATTAATTACAATTGGATTGTGAATTCAATGTTTTGAACAAACATTCTAAACAAGCAACCATTGCTAAACGAATTAAGTAATGAATAATTGGGAAATCATTCTCTTAACTAAAGAGAATAAATGAAACTAATTCTGACTTTTGGGAAGTGAGTATTGGTATTTTTGGGTTATTAGATAGGAAAAAGATATAACTGAGGTTATGAATGACATCTTTGGCAGACACGGACATATTTATGATTGAATTCTCATATGGTGATAAAACAATTGATTGATCGGACAAGACCAGTAAGAGAATCTGGCAGCAACAGTAGGCTAGCCTGGCAAAAAATGAATCTCCTGATTAAAGAGGCGGACTGCAGAGTAAATAAAATAGTTAACTATTTAAGAGATTTTAAATGCAGGGTCGCACTGGGTTTTTCATACAAGTTTCCCAACAAGACAAATAGTCTATACTCTAAAGAAGAGCCTCTTGATTATTTAGAGACAGACTGCAACAAGACAAAACATACTAAATAGGTCAAGTTACTTGACTAATAAGTTGATTCGACCAAGACATAGTATACTATAAGGGCCAAGGGTCAATCATGGAAGAAGAAATTCCCCGTTCCAGTGATACAACTGGACCCATAGTTGGTGAAATTACTCATAAATATGGCCCAAGGACGGAAGGTTATACGTGTCTGTCATAGGCCTACTGGTCAAAAGTGTTTGGCTTTCCAGAACGGAGCTTTGACTGCATAAGACACTGAGAAGGTTTAAAGGAAGATTTTAGAAGAAGTAGAAAGTCGGCAGTAAGTCGGAATTCGTTTCAGGTGAGGGTTGGCCTCCGCCAGGGCTGCGCTTTGTCACCAATCCCTGTTTGTAATATTTATGGACAGGATATCGAGGTGTAGGTGGGGAGGGGTTGCGGTTCGGTAAGCTCATCGCTGCTTTTTGCAGATGATGTGGTCCTGATGGCATCATCGGCCTGGCACCTTCAGCACTCACTGGATCGGTTCGTAGGTGTCGAAGGTGTGGCGGTTGGGATGAGGATCAGCACCTTAAATCGGAGGCCATGGTTCTCAGCAGGAAACCGATGGAATGCCTTCTCCAGGTAGGGAATGAGTCCTTACCCCAAGTGAAGGAGTTCAAGTACCTTGGGGTTTTGTTCGCGAGTGAGGGGACAATGGGGGGGAGGATTGGTCGGGAAATCGGGTGGAGTTGGTGTGGTGCATTACATTCAATCTATCGCACCCTGTTGTGAAAGAAAAGAGAGCTGAAGCTAAGCTCTCGATCTACCGGTCAGTTTCGTTCCTACCCTCACCTATGGTCATAAGGCTGGGTCATGACCGAAAGAATGAGATCCAGGGTACAAGCGGCCGAAATGGGTTTCCTCAGGAGGGTGGCTGGCGTCTCCCCTTAGAGATAGGATGAAGCTCAGTCATCCGTGAGGAGCTTCGGAGTAGAGCCGCTGCTTCTCGTCGGTAAGGCCCAGTTGTGAGGTTTTCGGGCATCTGGTGAGGGATGCCCCGGAGCCGCCTCCCTTAGGGAGGTGTTCCAGGCATCGTCCAGCTGGGAGCGGGAGGCCCCGGAAGACCCACCGGCTTGGGTGGAGGGTTTATATCTCCAACCGGGCCTGGGAACGCCGGATCCCCCCGCAGTCCGGGAGCTGGTTAGTATTGCTCTGGGAAAGGGAAGTTTGGGGTCCCCCTGCTGAGCGGCTCCCCGCACACCCAGGATAAGCGGACGAAGATGGATGGATGGATGGATAGAAAGAAAATTAATGGGAAAATCAACAATTAAGACAGAGGATTTAAAGCTACTGGGTACAGGAAAACAAAGAATGTTTTTAAGATATAGATAAAATAGTGATCTAGGAAAAGAATGCAAAAACACACATGCACCAACAACCTCCTGATCAGTTCTAACCAAAGCCCATGTTCTGAGCTCTCTCTAAAAAACCAGGAAGACGAGCTGGAGAAACGGAGAGGACGAAGAGGGACACAGACTCAACTCTCTGACAGGACCGACAGCATCCGTCACACCTGCATCGGGGAAAGACCAACGAGTAATGCTGAGAAAACCATGTTTGAAGCATTTGTCTACATGTTACAACAGGCTGGTGGGCAACATATGGAGGCCGGACCGAAAGGCAGCTCCCGAAGGCATGGGTCGAGCCAGAAGAGGGCGCGCTGGTACGGCGGGCGAAATGATGAGCCCTAGAACCAGACCAGTGTTGGTACTGCAAGGACTTTGGACATTGGGTAGTTAACTGCCCGAAGAAAAGCAAAAACACCTCAGACAGAGAACAACGACCTGTCCCTCTGTTTGACTGAGTCCAACAGCTGATAAGAAGGTAGTGCTGACACCCCCACACACACACACACACACACACACACACACACACACACACACACACACACACACACACACACACAGACACACCGTTCGCCATGCAATGAAAAATGCTTTGCACTGATAAACTGTTTTTGTTTTGCTATTAGGGACAATTGATAGGTTAGAAAGTTCTGAAAAACAATCTATTCAGTTAAACCATTATAGTATGTTATCTTCTGAAACCTAGAAGAAAATGCCTACTACTGAGTGTAAAGTTAAAGGGGTTCCACCACATAACATAACTTGATTATTAGAGCTAAAGATTTGACACTGAATATTATTTGGTCATTCTATTTGGTCAATTGGGGCTGCAGGTCAAACAGTAAGAGAAACAATTCTCTGTTCCTCTCTCCTGTACATGGAAAAAACAATTCTTGGTGTATGATTATGTCCACTTATTTGGTTTAGGTAGTGATTTAATGTGCACTTTTAACATTGGTTTAACCTCCACACCGGACAGATTGAGAATTTCTGAATGATGCAACTGACGTAACCACTTTGTTAATTACAGTGTGGCTAAATGACCTCACTGAGGCGTAGTCTGTAATCAGCCCTGCCTCTGACTGCATGAAACCTGACAACCAATATCTACTGTACATCACCTAAGGCTGCATCTGCTTTTATCCCTCAAGAAAAGTTTTTTTTAGTGCAGTGCTGTTTTCATGTAAAATGAACAGAATAGCAGCTTGTTCAGTTTAGTGTTAACGATTGGGATTTTTACTTGAGCCTGTCACCTAAAATGTCTGTATACGTTCCTGATGTCACTGTAAGACTTTGCTGCCAAAGCTATTGAAGCGCTCGTGAATATGAAACTAGCTCTGCACTCTCCCGATTCTGGGACTGCCAGATCCCTAAAAACAGTTTATACAGACATACACGCATACATACACACATGCTTGCAATGAAGACATGCTTTTGCACGCTACAAACACACCCTACACAATAGACAGATCAAATTAGACGAAAAAACAGGACGGTTAACAGAAATAACTTTTGGAAAATATGTATTCAATGTGTTTGTCTGGTGTGTATACCAAATTGCCTTAGCATGGTGTTAATTATACAAGGGAAGAAAATTGGATTTTTAATTGATTCAGGAGCAACAATTTGGGTTTTAGTGAAGATCTTTGTTCTTCAATCAGAAACTCTCTGGTAAACTAGTTTTCCCTCCGCGTAGTGTAAAATTTCTCCCATCTGGCGTTGAGATCATATAATACCTCTCTCACTTAAGCAGGTCACAGTCACGTGATTGCAGCTCTGACAACCTTCAGCTTCAAAAGCCCGAAGATTGTACAAAGGCAGATCTATCAGCCGTGGTTGTTGGGAGTTCGCCGGAGAACAGTTTGTGAAGAATAAGGATTCACGATAATGAACAACTTCTAAGCGTTACACCTGGATGAATAGGCTTCTCTATTCCTGTTACTGTATCTGCTGTCTGACTTTAACCCGACAGGTGGTGAGCCTGTTTTTCTTACCTGAGATTGTGTGGCGGATTTAGTTACCACACTCAACCAGGGTAGATTCAAGGTCATTAAATTTTACTCTGATTCTGTTTACCCGGATGATTGTGGCTTAACATAAACTTTTAATCGGCAATTACAGGACAACAAGTCATTTAGTAGACTGGGGAGCCGTCTCAAACCCTCTGATTCTAAGAAAAGTTTACCTCCTAAAAGCTGAAGTCAGCAGAGTTTTTAAATGAAATGAGCTCTGTTGTCAGTCATTTTCGTTCATATCGCATACTTTTCCTTCAGAACTCAAAACTCACAGAATATGCAAAACTTGAGAACAGTATAAAACAGATATACAGAGTTGGAATAGAAAAGCGAAGCGAAAAACATCAGGAAAATTTTGGCATTCCATTTGGCTGTGCCGTGATTCTACTATCTTTCATAATGAAGTATGGCATGCCGTATCTCTCAGCTCCTCTTCCAGGAATGAAGCAGAACTTGATAACCCATCCCTCCTCCTCTGCTCCACTCTGTGATCATATTCCCTTGTTCCCTCCCCTTCAGAGCTACAGTTTGCAGATGGGTGTAACCAACATGCTGGGGGAAGTACAACAGCGTATCACATGCTGTTATTACATCAGAGCTCAGACTAGTCTCACTTCTCAGGAAGTGAGACACAAGACAGTCAGACAGTTGCTGTCACTGAGCGAGAGGTGAAATGGCGCAGAAAGGAGTTCAGCTGGACCGGGAAACCTTCTCTTGTTCCATCTGTCTGGATCTACTGAAGGATCCGGTGACTATTCCTTGTGGACACAGCTACTGCATGAACTGTATTAAAGGCTTCTGGGATGAAGGGGATGAGAAGGAAATGTACAGCTGCCCTCAGTGCAGGCAGAGCTTCACACCGAGGCCTGTACTGGTGAAAAACACCATGTTGGCAGATTTAGTGGAGGAGCTGAAGAAGACTGGACTCCAAGCTGCTCCTGCTGATCACTGCTATGCTGGAGCTGAAGATGTGGCCTGTGATGTCTGCACCGGGAGAAAACTCAAAGCCATCAAGTCCTGTCTGGTGTGTCTGATCTCTTATTGTGAGAAACACCTTCAGCCTCATTACGATGTAGCTCAGTTAAAGAAACACAAGCTGGTGGAGCCGTCCAAGAAGCTCCAGGAGAACGTCTGCTCTCGTCATGATGAGGTAATGAAGATTTTCTGCCGGACTGATCTGCAGCTTATCTGTTATCTCTGCTTAATGGACAAACATAAAGGCCACAATACAATCTCGGCTGCAGAAGAAAGGATTGAGAGGCAGAAAAAGCTCGAGGGGAGTCGACAGACCATCCAGCAGAGAATCCAGGACAGAGAGAAAGATGTGAAGCTGCTTCAACAGCAGGCGGAGGCCATCGATCGCGCCGCCGATAAAGCAGTGGAGGACAGCGAGAAGATCTTCACCGAGCTGATCCGTCTCCTGGAGAAAAGAAGCTCTGATGTGAAGCAGCAGGTCAGATCCCAGCAGAAAAGGGAAGAGAGTCGAGTCAAAGAGCTTCAGGAGAAGCTGGAGCAGGAGATCACTGAGCTGAAGAGGGAAGACGCTGAGCTGAAGAGGCTCTCACACACAGAGGATCACAGCCAGTTCCTACACAACTACCCCTCACTGTCACCACTCAGCCAATCAGCATCCAGCATCCATATCCGTCCTCTGTACTACTTTGAGGACGTGACAGCGGCCGTGTCAGAAGTCAGAGATAAACTACAGGACGTCCTGAGAGAGGAGTGGACAACTGTCTCACTGACAGGGACTGAAGTGGACGTTTTACTGCCACAACCAGAGCCCAAGACCAGAGCTGGATTCTTAAAATATTCACGTGACATCACACTGGATCCAAACACAGTAAACACACGGCTGTTATTATCTGAGGGGAACAGGAAAGCAACATTAATGTGGGAACAACAGTCTTATTCTAGTCACCCAGACAGATTCAGTGGGTTGTGGTGTCAGGTCCTGAGTAGAGAGAGTCTGACTGGACGTTGTTACTGGGAGGTGGAGTGGAGAGGTTTAGGAGTTTATGTAGCAGTCGCATACAAGAATATCAGCAGAGCAGGGGGGTCGGAGGAATGTGGATTTGGACGAAATGACAAATCTTGGGCGTTAGATTGTGACGACAACAGTTATACATTTTGGTCCAACAAAGTCCAAACTCCCGTCTCAGGTCCTGAGTCCTCCAGAGTAGGAGTGTACCTGGATCACAGTGCAGGTATTCTGTCCTTCTACAGCGTCTCTGAAACCATGACTCTCCTCCACAGAGTCCAGACCACATTCACTCAGCCCCTCTATGCTGGACTAGGGGTTTATTATAGGTTTTATGGTTGGTCTGATGGAGCCTCTGCTGAGTTGTGTAAACTGAAATAGACAGAAGTCATTTAAGGGTTAAATTCTGTCATTCTGAGTCAGTTTTTTATTTTAAAAAAAGAGGAAAACTTCTCTAAATTGCAGCTTGTTAAATGAGAATATTTTCTGGTTCCTTCACTCCTCGAGGCTTTTTTCTGCATTTTGATGCTTTTTTAATTTTTTGACTCATTCAAGACTTTTGTTGATGCTTTTTGATACATTTTCAATGTTTATTTACGGTGTTTTTTATTGAAAGCTTTTGACGCTTTCACTACTCACACACACACACACACACACACACACACACACACACACACAACAACACACACCCACAAAAAAAAAAAAAAAAAAAAAAAAAAAAAAAAAAACACACAAACACACTCTCTCACACACACACACACGTGGAACACACACGTGGACACACACACTTAGACACACACACACACAGACGGGACACACACATGGACACACACACACATACACACACATGCACATACACACACATGGACACACATGTACACACACACGGACACACACATGGACACACACGTACACACACACTGACTCACACACACACACACACACAATGACAAACACACATACACAAACACACTCTCTCACACACACACATACACAAACACACTCTCTCACACACACACACATGGACACACACACATGGACACACACACACACACTCTCTCACACACACACACACACATGGACACACACGTACACACACACACACACAGACGGACACACACACACACAAACACACACACACACACATCTCTCACACACACAAACACGGACACACACTGACACACACACACACAAACACACACACACGCACACAAACACGGACACACACTGACACACACACACACAAACACACACACACACATGGACACACACACATACACACAATGACACACACAAACACACGTGGACACACACGTACACACACACACGGACACACTCACATGGACACACACACACACATGCACATACACACACCCAGACAAACACACACGTGGACACACATGTACACACACACGTTCACACACTGACACACACAAAATGACACAAACACACTCTCTCACACACACACACACACACACACACACACACTCTCACAAACACACACACAGGTGGACACACACACACGACACACACACATACAAACTCACACACACACACAAACACACACACAATGACACACACACACAAACACACTCTCTCACACACACACACACACTCTCTGCTGAGTTGTGTAAACTGAAATAGTCAGAAGTCATTTAAGGTTAAATTCTGTGTTTTAACTCTTAAATAATATAATAATTATTTAGTCTCCATGTTTGTAGCTGAGAGATGATTGTTGTCTTTTTTCATTTGTTTACACGTTTTTGTTGCTTTTTCTTACTTTTTTGCTTTTATAAAAACATGTCCCTTTCTTCGATATCTATCTGCTTTTCTAAACGTTTTTGTACATTTCTTTGAGTCTTTGTTTGCATGTATTGACGCTTTTAGAAGTGATGAGATGATTTCTGTGTCTTGATGAAAACCATCGGGGAGCCCCAGAAGCTCTCAATGTGCTCAGTTGAGATCTGTTATTTTACCTTTGATTGTTGAAACAAGGACGATATGTTAAAAAGATCTTTACGGAGATGATCTGGAGATATTAGCTGTTTGTTATTCATGTATTTCTCCACGTTATGTATCTGCGGGACAGGAAGATGTCTGTTAAATAGCGGTGTCTTAATAGTGTATATAAGGCTGTTTAAAGAGCAATGTGCAGGTTGGACACCCCTATACAGCATAGTGTGTATTAATGATAAACAACTATACTTTCAAAACTGGAGGAATATATAACCGCCATAAACGATATTTTGAGATCAAATTGTGATAAAATAACTTCCGCATCTATCTATCACTGACCGGGAAGTGACGTAGCGAGGAGTCTGGTCAAGTTCATGCTCAAATTACAATGGACGTGGATGAAGAAACCCGAGCTCTCCAACGTTGGCGAGCATGCCTATGATGGCCCACAGGCCTATAATTATGAGCCTCCTAGAAGAGATAGAGGTCAGGGGGAAGATAGGGGAGATCAGGGGGAGGAACAATGGGCAGAAGAGAGAAGTAGAGTTGCGAACCAGTGGCGGAATAGGGCAAGTGACTTTGTGAGTTACTGTGTAGTATGGTGGCTAACTCTGGTTCATCTAGGCTAGTACATTGGTGTTATACAAAAAATCTGCTTTAGCAAACATACTTTCGACCATGTTTTAGATTAAACATACATGTAGATTGTCTTAATTTAAGCCAGCAACGTTTTGTCTTGTGATATTCTACAACCAAAGATTTTAACGCTCAGACAGCTGTGGAGTCCATCAGAGCCACGGATGTATTAAGAGAAGCAGGTTAGCACTAGCACATAGTCGTTTTGTTGGCTAGGTGCTTGTGCGGACATTGTGAGGCTATGGCGTCGGCGGTGGACAGCATGTGTTGTCGAGAGGTGGATGCCTACTGGGCTCTAGTTGAGGGTTTAGTCCCGGCCACGGACATTACCTGCCTGACGCTCCATCCCGGCTTTGATGCCTGCTGCCTCAACCCGTTCTCGCTGCAGGTAGCATACCTCAACTTCAGGCAGGAGTATGGTCCTCTCCCAGCCAACAGACCAGAGGATGTTTAGACCAGACTAATTTATAACACTGTTATATTATTATACACTTCTATTATAGTCGTCAGTTTTCTAAACAAATACACTATCAAAAATAATTAATGTACATACTGTAAC
>NC_053124.1:36266164-36268664 GCF_010015445.1 Perca fluviatilis
TTTGCGAGGTCAAAGAGGCCGCAGAGGCACACAGGCCTGGCGATGATGGTTTTGTGATCTCTGTAAGTATAAAAATCTGTGTCCTGTTGTCATCACTGCTTGTGAGTCTGTTGTTTTTGTTAATGTTTCCTCTGAAAGAGTCCGTCCATTTTCTGTGTATTGCAGATCAGGGAACACAAGACTAACAAGTCCTTTGGGGTGGCCCAAATGTTCTTAGAGACTGACGAGTTTCGATGGCTGGTTCGGTGGCTGCAGCTGCGGGTGGCCAGCAAGCCACCGAACCAGCTGGTTTTCTTCACGGCTGGGAAGGGCCCATGCTAAAACTTCTTGCACCACCTGCAGGTAGCGTGGGCGGAGATCGGCCTTAAAGGGTCCCCCAACTTCACTGACCTGAGGACCGCTGTGTCTGCTCATGTAAGTTCTCCTCAGTCACTTATCTGTTCATGCTGGATTTCATTAAAACTCTTCTGGCTTAACTAACCGTAGCAATCTTTTCTCTTCTACTGTTTTAAGGTCAAGAACAACCTTCTGTCGGGCAGCAGAAGATGGTGGCCACCTTTATGTGCCACAACATGGCCACCGCTGACTGCTTCTACGCCCTCAGCCTGAACGTGGCCCAGTCAAAGAGGATGAGGGAGCATTCCGCTAGGCCCTCACCCACACCGTTCCCTCACCGGAGCAACCAGAAGCCTCCTCCTCCTCCCCCCCCAGGAAGAGTTACCGCAAGCCTGAGTCCTCCTCCAGTTCCAAGACAAAACCCCTGCCACCTACCAGGAGTCAGGGACCTCGGGACTGGAGAAGGAGAGGGAGTTTATGGTGAGGCTGCAAAATGTAAGTAAAACTCTAAGATATGTACTTTAAAGACTCAGTCCATTTATGTCTGTTACACCAGACCTCACTCTGTGTTTTGCGTTTGTGTTTCCTCAACAGACACCAGAGAAGGCCCGAGAAGTCTCGTTAACACGCCAGTGTGCTTCAACCTAACTTGTGTGGTGGGAAATGTCTTCAGCCACACCGGAAAATAAGTTTTGTTTTTAATACTTTGCTTTTGTATGAGCTGGATTATACAGTACACCAAACGTATTATGAATAAAACAACATGGATATTCCATTACTATGGGTTCTTACTGACATTTCAGGACCATTTATGACGGGTCGGGATATTGCCATCCTTGTGTAACCCAGACTAAAAGGTACACAGGCATAGATTCACAAGGGAGTGGAGGGGGGCATTTTATAGCATTTTGATAAGATGCATAGTGATATTAATCAAATACAGTAATGCACACAAAAAAAATCTATGGTTTCTATGGGAGAAAAACAAACATTATTTACATTAGCCATGCCCTACAGGAATTGGGATTTTGTACGTTGATACATTTTGAAACCACTTCAATACATGATACATGATGTATGTTCTAATGTCTAAGTTTTACATAAATTAAAAAATTTGCACATATATCTATGTGTATGTTGTCAGTCATTGTACATTTAGGTTGAAACTGAGTGATGCTTGACATTGAAATCATATCAAAATTTGTCAATACATTTTGACGTCAATGTTTGATGTCATATTGATGTTAAATTGACATCAAATGCTCACTGGGAAGTGTGTGTGTGTTTCTTTCCTTTTTATATAGATTTTAAATTAATTTAATGCAATACAAATGTAAAAGTGCTTAAAGTGTGTAATATAATGTAAAAATGTTTTATTTTCTGAAATAAGGCATACTGGCATAGTAACCCAAGTTAGGTTATTTTTGACCCAACTCCTGGGTTAAAAAGGGACCAACTAATTTCTGGGTTATATAAAATTGGGTTGTTCTTTTGACCCAGAAGTTGGGTTATTTTAACGAAACATTTGGGTCAGGTATTTAACCCAGAAGTTGGGTTATATTAACTACACTGTTGGGTTATTTTAACCCAAGATTTGGGTCAAATATTTAACCCAGAAGTTGGGTTATATTAACTACACTGTTGGGTTATTTTAACCCAAGATTTGGGTCAAATATTTAACCCAGAAGTTGGGTCAAAAAGAATAACCCAATTTTCTGGGTTGAAATAACCCAAAAATTAGTTGGTCCCTTTTTAACCCAGGAGTTTTTAGTGTGCATATACAGAAACGCACACATACACACACACACACACACACACACACACACACACACACACACACACACACACACACACACACATAGAGACACACACACACACACACCCACACACACTTATACACTTACATATACACCCACACACAGACACACAAAGAAACACACACACACACACACACACATAGAGACACACACACACACACATACACACACTTATACACATATACACCCACACACAGACACACATAGAGACACACACACACACACACTTATACACATATACACCCACACACAGACACACATAGAGACAACACACACACACATATACAGAAACACACACACAGACACACACATACACAAACACACACACACATACACAAACACACACA
>NC_053124.1:36273664-36363664 GCF_010015445.1 Perca fluviatilis
AATACATCAAAACGTGTGCAATGATCAGGGATATTGGTCTATGACTTTTCTAAGAGATTCGCCCTGCGGTTTTCACGAAATTCACAAACAACTGCGCTAAATTTCCTCATAGACTTTAATGGGAAATCGTCACAAAATCGAATTACAGAGCTCAAACTCCGCAACCCCGCCCCCACCCCCTCCCCTCTTTGGGGCCACACCAATCCGCCATACTTTAACCTGTATAAATAATAATAAAAGTTTTAACAGAAGACAAGACTTTATTGGGTTAAATGGGCCTTCTGATATGAAGCATGTTTTTTATGAAATCACAGTTCATGTATCGTCCAGTTATCAGACGGTTTCAGATTTTACGTTAATCAATCAAAACATCTGTGTCTGTTTTCTCAGCCTCCCCCCTGACATGTTATGAGTGTAAACCGGATGCCTCGGGAAAGTGCAATGAAACTGAAAAACAATGCCCTCTACGTCTACAGTGTGCTGCAATGAGACTCGTTACATATGCAGGTATTGTTACACTGTTTTCTGCTGGCCAGGACCGGATCTATAGGCATAGTCCCTCTACATACTTTTTTACTCTCTACTGTTGTCTCTTTATAACTCTTTCTCTTTGTTTTTTTTTTAAAAAATTTTTTTCTTTTTTTTTTTTTTTTTTAAATATTTTTTTTTCTTTTTCTTTTATACTACTCTCTACTGTTGTCTCTCTACATACTACTCTCTACTGCTGTCTCTCTACATACTACTCTTTACTGTTGTCTCTCTACATACTACTCTCTACTGCTGTCTCTCTACATACTACTCTCTACTGCTGTCTCTCTACATACTACTATCAACCGTTGTCTCTCTTCATACTACGGCGTGTGCCACCATACGCGGAGTTTGCAGTGTGGCCGGGGCATCGCCATCTGTCTATTGTGTTCCAAGACAGCCGTGCCTCGATTGGTTTTCATAAGGGCGAGTTGTTAAATTGTTACAATGTAATTTAAAATCTGCTTTAAAAATAAACATATATGTTTATTTAACATGTTTGTTTTGTCCATATGTGCTCATGTTGTGTTCCCCAAGTGGTAGGCCAGGTCTCAGCTGCTACAATGAGTTTCTTTTTTTTTTTTTTGCCCCCCCTGGCTAGAATGTCAAAGTTCGCTACCCCTGAAATATGTTCCCCCAGACCCGCCCCTGGATATATAGCCTATATCACATTTTGTAGTAATATTTTAATTGCTTGTCTTATCGTTAATTACACGCAAAATGGAGCGTGTGAATTTATTGCGTTCAGGTTTTTATTACATAATGTGTTACATTTTGAGGTTTTATTACATCATGCATTGTTACACTTTTTTGTTGCAGATGGTTCAGAATATTCTGTACACTCAACAGGATGTGCTAAAGCCGAAAACTGTGTCAATGGCTCGGTCAACTTTGGAATGAAGGAAATCAAAATTACCACCAAGTGTTGCCTCTCTGACCGCTGCAACACCCAGCCGGCCCCAGGTTAGGTTACTTGCTTATATCGTCCGTTGGTATTTAGATGTTTGCACTGAAAGCGGTGTAGCTGCATGAGCAATAGCTGTTAAAAATCTGAGAACTACTCTCCCTAAAAGTTAAACCCTGGACCCTATGTTCTGATGGTTTTTGTGTCGAAGTGACTGATGGGAACAACAATCTTTGAAATGTGTCCAGTATTGAGCGCTGTAACCGGCGGCAGTGAACCGGGGTGCAATGTGACTTTAGGACAAATGTTCAGCTTCAGTCAGCGTCCACTAAAAGTTCTGTTTTTGCCGCTGACAGACTCAGATTGAATCCACCAGACTCTATTTAAAAATGCAATACTTTTAGCGTGTATAGAGCCAACATATTCTCACATGTAATTTGGTAACCTATGTGTTTATTTTAACAAAAAATAGAGGTGTTATGGTTGGAAAAGTGGAAAGACGCCCAAAACAGCTTTTCATAGTTTTATTTTGTTTCTAGTGACTGTGAATGAAGTGTATTTTGCGACGCTAAAATTACTGTTTATTTACATGGAGTCTGGTGGGTTTAGCAAAACGCAATTTCGCGGATGTTTTATCTTTAAAAAAAGGATCTTACTCTTTAACAGAAAGGTCAACCTCCTCCGTAATCCTTTCCATAATGTTGTCAGACATTTAGAATAATAATCTGAGTCTGTCAGCAGCAAAACGAGCACTTTTGTGAAGGTAAATGGACAATTGCCCTATTGACATACATTGTAGCTTGTTTCTTGCTTAATACTGGACCTGGACATGTCAAATTAGTTTTTTGTTCCCATCAGTCACTTTTTAAAAAAGACACTGAGGAAGATAAATTGCATTCATGTCCCCCCTCAATCCACCTGTACACCCCCAAATAATATGAACAATGTTATGTTATGTTCCAGGACCCAGCAAATCCAAACCAAACGGTAAAAAGTGCTACTACTGCGATGACAAATCTTGCACCAACATCGTAAACTGTGAGGGGAACGAGGACAACTGCATCACAGCAACATGTAGGCCTAACGGACACACACACACACACACACACACACACACAACACACACACACACACACAGACATACATACAAAGACACACACACACAGACGCACACACAGACACACACAGCCACACACAGAGACCCACACACACACACAGACACACACACAGACGCACACAGACACACACAGCCACACACACAGACACCCATTCCCCCATGTATAGTTAGATGAACAGTATTAACACAAAATCTTTTCATGTCACAGGCTTTTTGAAAACCTCTCACTCAGAACTACCCAGCAAATCTTCAAAACCAGAAGCTATTTCTCAGCCTTTCACTCAGTTTTTAATTACATGAAACACTTTTTTCAAAACATTACACACAATTCTTTACCAAAGACACAAAAATCTATCAGGAAGTGACTTGCTTTCCTTTTTAAAAAAAAACCTCACACACACACACCCCCCCCCTCTCCAAAAAACCATAAATGGTAAACACTTTTATACGGCAAAAACTGAACGCTAACCAATCACTGCTTTAGTATAGGCCAATACAGAGGTCAAAGGTCAGATTACCTGTTTTGAACAATGGATGCCAACAATAGACAGAGAGCAAGGGACTCTCATCTCTGATGAGATCAGGGCCACACTGATTCATCATGTGATCAACCACAGATTGACCAATGTTTTGCACAAAGTGAAAACGCAAACCTTTTGCCGTCTACACCTTCGCACACACAAGCACACACAAAAAAAAAAAATTAACAATAAAATATTTTCTTACTGTATCATTACATTGTTTTTTACAGTGCACTTTTCAACCACTTTCAGCTGGTTACTTTCTCTCTAAAACATTATAAATGTAGATATGAGCTTATGAAAGACAAATGAGCTTTAGATTTACAACAACAGTGTGTACATGCTATATCCAAAAATCTACTATTATGAAAAAAGTGTTGCAAATGCCTCATTGTGAGATGTGTTTATGGTATTTTGAATGCAGTGTTTCATTTTGAAGGAGATGTGAGGCATTTAGCATTTTGTGTGGGCAGTTTTAGGAATTGTGCGTAGAGTTTTGAAAAAAGGAGACATACCTTTGAAAATGTGTGTAAGCAGTTGGAAAAAACTGTAAAACATCTCCCACTAACATTACTTCACTTCTCTCAGACATCCAAGGAGCAATAAGCCGGACCTTCAAGGGCTGTGCGTCCAAGCCGCTGTGCACCCAGACATGGGATCCATCCTGGGCCGGAGAAATGAAATCTACCTGCTGTGAGGAAAACTTATGCAATGGAGAGAGCAACGGCGACGGCAACGGCAATGGCAACGGCAATGGCAACGGCAATGGCAATGGCAATGGCAACGGCGGCAACAGTGGCAACGGCGGCGGCAACGGTGGCAACGGCGGCGGCAACGGTGGCAACGGCGGCGGCAACGGTGACAGCAACGGCAACGGTGGCAATGGCGGTGGCAATGGCGGTGGCAATGGCAACGGTGACGACAACGGCGGCAGCAACGGTGACAGCAACGGTGGCAATGGCGGTGGCAATGGCGGCGGCAACGGCGGCAACGGCGGCAATGGCAACGGCGCCAGCAGCAGCAGTGCCGGCCTGGTGCTGCTGGCCCCCCCGCTGCTCTCTTTGCTCGTGACCTCTTATTAACTCCTGGAGACACTGGAACCAGGGAGGGCACGATGTGAGGGAAATATCCTCCTGCAGACACACACACACACACACACAAACACACACACACACACACACAATACCTTTTAGGCTGGAATTGCCTCTGTAGTATTAAGTATGAAACATAAATCTATTGTGTGTATAGTGTGTAGTTTTTCCCCCCGTGAGGAATTCTGAGTAATGACAACAACACTGTCGGAGCGCCACATTATAACCTTATTTCATGTTGCATTCAGGGCAGATTATTACATGATGAAGTAAAGCTTTATAACATTTTGATGTTTTATTACAAAATGCGTTTCAACCAATGACATCTCCCGTTGATGCACAGCTTCTGTTCTGAGTGCTTATTATAGTCTGGAACCAGTTTTTAATTTTTAATGTCAGTTACGTTGGCGCCGATGTAAAGCTGAATAAATACCAATCTTAATATCCTGCTGTGTGTTCTGATTGATTTCTGAGCGCTAAATCATTTCTGAGTCTCATTTAAAAGACATTTGTGTCAAATAACCATTAAAGTTGCAGTATACCAACCCGTTCTCACTCCGCACACACACACACACACACACATCCTGTTAAACACGGCTGCAAGTAAATGGGAATATTCTCTTTCATTGGCCATGGAAACAGCTTAGAGGAATATTGTATAGGCCTATGTCACACTCCCTTTCTCCGTAAGGATTTAGATTATCAGCCATAATGTCTAACCCATCCCATAATGTCTACGTGGTTGTGTAACCAAGGTTTCTGCTCCTGTATAAGCTAGAAGTCTGCATGAAAAAAAACTACACACCCCACAATTCTAAGTGTAACCAGCGTCTCTGATTGGTCCAACTCGTTGTTACCATAGAAACGTTTACCGTACCAGCGAACGGCTAGGGCGAGCTCCTACCATTGAAGTCTATACCTTTTGCATTTTTGGCCGTTTTAAAAACGTTTTTTGCACTGAATCAAATGTTTTATGCTCACTATTAATCTCGTAGCTCGTTTGCTTGGTTCCAGACTTAAAACTCTATATCAGCAATTTTCGAAACGTCCGGAACCAGAGCTTTAAAAAAGTGGGTCACTTGAGCTCTAAAACAACAATGGCAGCCTCCACCCACAGCTGTTGTTGTAGTATACCAGGTTGCTCTACATAGAGGTGTCAAAAGTATTCACATTCATTACTCAAGTAGAAGTACAGATACTAGGGTTTGAAAAGACTTATGTAGAAGTTGAAGTATCAACTCAAGTTACTCAAGTAAAAGTGTAAAAGTACTGGTTTCAAAACTACTTAAAGTATAAACGTAAAAGTAATGTAAGGGGGAAAAAATGCCATTAAGGACAAAAGCCCAGGCCTATAGTGCACTACCCCACCTCCACAAACACAAAAAAGGAAGCACCTTGTTCAATTGTATTTGTCTGTTCTGTATGTTCAAAAATATAAAACAATAAAAAGTTGATCTAAAAAAAAAAAGAAAAGGAGCACAAGTCAACATTAAAGAACAGCTTGTGTATTGCTAGGTCTTAGCAATACAGGGTCAAAATTAAATGATTTATTAAAAATGTAATAACTTAAAACAGTAACTTATTTCAGGCTAAGTCTGTGTTGTTTTTCAGACAACGGCAGCTACAGTCTGGTGTTAGAGTCCTCTCCAGTGAAATACAGACACACTTTTACACCGTTTAGCTGTCAGCATTTTAACCGTGTTTAATCCAGCTGCTAGCTAACGGTAGGCTAACGTTACCTGTTGTCAGGTGTAGTGTTTAATAGAGTCCCATGCAGCGATGTTTCAGTTCCCTCTAACGTCCGTTTTCAGGGCATCACAGAGAAGCGCAGGCATTTAAGTGGCACCTAAATAAGGCACCGAAATCCGCATTGATATTTGGTCCGGTAGATACCGTATTAGCACCTGGTCTGTGCAGGTGCGATGGATTGCGTACAAACAGGGTGTATATGTTTATACTTCTCATCCAACCACAATCAAACTTACTCTCTCCGGATGGTGTTTGTTTGAACGATGACGAGCCAATGAAAACAAGCCGAACTGAAATAGGAGTAACAAGGCTATTTTTAAAATGTAAGGAGTAGAAAGTACAGATAATATCGTGAAAATGTAAGGAGTAGAAGTAAAAAGTCTGCTGTAAAATAATTACTCCAGTAAAGTATACCCATAATTTCTACTTAAGTAAGGTAACGAAGTATTTGTATCTTTACTTGACACCTCTGGCTCTACATCAGGACGTAGACAGCCAAAACTACAAATAGCATTATCAAAATCAAACTTTTGCACCAAATGGTACACTCTTCATTCATATTATCAGATTTTTGTCTGACCAACTACACACTGTTGGGCATAATAAAAAGCACTCTCATCTTTAGTATGCTTTGCCATAATACTAAAATAGTTCAAATTGTAGAAAATTCTGTTGACACATTTATTTTTTGTTTTTCACGAAACAAGTCAGTGCAACATATGCACAGCAGATATATTTATACATAAAAATATGCTCACAAAAAAACAGTAAACTGAAAAAGAAAACTGCAGAAAAAATGTGCAGAAATGTTGTAAAAAATAAATAAAATAAAAGGTTGCATCTGTGGTCATCAGTAATGATCTTTTTTCCAGTTCTTTGTTAAAAACGACGTGAGGAAACGATGCGAGGAAACGGACCCCTGAGAATAAAAACTCTGCATGTTAAACCTGCACTGTCAAATATGTTAATAAGCTATTTTCACCTATTTAACGATTCGATTTTTAAAATATGATGACACCAGTGTGTTCCCCATCCCCAAAAACCCCAGGGTGTATCAACATCAACACGCTAACGTGCTCTCTGTTGATTCACAGGTACTGAAAAACTCGCTTTTTCATATTGTATTGTATATTGTATTCTCATACCGCTTGTATCAGCAGATTATCTAAATGTTATAGAAATCGTTGTGTGACGTTGTGAGCTGATTTTGAGGTGTTTATGTTAAGAGTAAAAAGCTTAACTTTGAAGCTAGTTGTTCCGACCAGTGTCGGCAGGCTGAGTAGTTCTTATGAACTTCGGTTTTACAATGTAGTTTTCCATAGTAGTTTGTAAGTGTAAGTTACTGATATTGGCATCCTGTAACATAAGAAAACACGTTCTATATTTTGTTCAGAGTATTAGCCAGCCAGCAGTAAGGAAATGGTGATGATAAATACTGTTTTAAGCTAGTTTTACAGTCCCGGTCATTCAGTAACATGGCGACGCCATCTTGTCAAGCTCTAATATTAAGTGCACGCGTATGAGAGAACATGATGTGCAAGAATGTTGTATGTATGGGTGTGTATTATGCTACGGTTAAATTTGTGTTAGCCGAATAGCATTAGTTATATGTGAAAGACTGTAGGTCTGAGAGTCCAGTGAATGTGAAGTGAAGTTATATTATTTTGGTATTGTTTAGTATTTTAAGTTAAGCCAAGTCTTGTATGTGTTATATGTGTTAAATCATTTGAATTGATGTGCATTTATTTTCTGTCAGATTGTTTAATATTATTTATCATCAGTTTGGTTACACCATTTTTTAATTTTTAAACGTTTTATTATCATTTTAACATGCACTTTTATCAGAGTTAAAACAGTAGAGACAATTGGACAAACACACACACACACACATGCAGTGACACACAACATAGACACACACACATACAGTGACACACAGACACACACAAACAAGCACACACATACAGTGACACACAGACACACACACACACACATTAAATGAATATGATAGTAAAGTTCAACAATGAGGAACTAAGGGCTGTATTATAGGTAACAGAATTATTTGCTGATACACCATATAAGGTGATACACATAAGTATTTTTTATTGTTAAGAAGTGATAAACACGCACATACACACACGCACATACACACAGACACACAGACACACATGCACAAACACACACAGACACACACACGCACAAACACACACACACAGACACACAGACACACATGCACAAACACACAGACACACACACATAGACACACACACACATGCAGACACACGCACATACACACAGACACATACACGCACAAACACACACACATACACAGACACACACAGACACACACACATAGACACACACACACAAAGACACGCACACATACGCATGCACACACAGACACACAGAGACACACACAAATACACACACAGAGTGACACACAGACACACACAGAGACACGCATGCGTACACACACACACACACACACACAGAATCTCACACACGAAAGCATGCACGCACGCACGCACAGTAACACACAGACACACACGCACACACACACACACACACACACACACACAGACACACACACACACACACCGAGCTGCCAGAATGTTTTCTTATCTTGTCTAACAAAATTTATTTCTTAGAGTCCTCCCCTCCCCCCCATAACACATCAGGGCGGTATGAGAGAGTTTTTAGGATGAAGACAACGCCTCCTCAGTAGAACTACTTAAAGCTGTAACACATCAAACTGAAATTCAGTTGTATCCCTCCGTCAACATGTATCTCCTGGCGCTGATGTTCGGGATTCTGCTTCTACCTGAAGGCAAGTTCTTCTTCTGTTATCTGTGCTCATAATGGTGATTAATTCACTTCAGATTTACACTGTAAGATATTAATCCTGTAGAACAGAAAAGGTTCTGGCGACTCGTTACCTCGTAATTATAAACATAAATAATGTGTGTGTAGCTAAAGTTACAACACTTTTTGAAAAATTATATAAAATGTTCTCATACAAACCTGCACAGTTACTAAACTCCTGAAAACTTTGAAAGAAACTTAAAAAATGTAGAAAGAATTTTCGGTAATGCCAGAAAAAAAAATCATAAAAGCGAAAATGCTAAAAAAAATTTGACGACATCGGTCCATATGAGTAAATAAAATGTGTTATTATGTTTTAATCTCTTTTAAAAAAAAATACCTTTAAAAAATGTTGTCCTTTTTTTTTGACTCTTTTTAAATGTCTTTGTCTTTATAATTATAATAACTTTGTCGTGCTACTAGTCACACAGTGTTCCTAACACATTCGCAAATAATATATCAAAACGTGTGCAATGATCGGTGATGTTGGGCTATGACTTTTCTAAGAGATTCACCCAGCAGTTTTCACGAAACTCACAAACAAGTGCAATAAATTTCCCCATAGACTTTAATGGGAAATCGTCAAGAAATCGACTTACAGAGCTCACACCTCTCCCATCTTTGGGGCCACACCGATCCGCCATACTTTAACGTGTAAAAAAAATATTAAAAGTTTTAACAGAAGACAAGACTTTGGCCTTTATTGGGTAAATGGGCCTTCTGATATGTTACGTTTTTTACCAAATCACAGTTTGTGTATCGTCCAGTTATCAGACGGTTTCTGATTTTACCTTAATCAATCAAAACATCTGTATCTGTTTTCTCAGCCTCCACCCTGACATGTTATGAGTGTATACCGGATGACTCGGAAACGTGCAACGAAACAATCAAGGAATGCCCAAAGGGTCAACAGTGTGCTGCAATGAGACTTGTTTCATACGAAGGTATTGTTACACTGCTTTCTGCTGGCCAGGCCCGGATCTATAGGCGTAGTCCCTCTACCTACTACTCTCTACTGTTGTCTCTCTACATACTACTCTCTACTGTTGTCTCTCTACATACTACTCTCTACATACTACTCTCTACTGTTGTCTGGCTACATACTACTCTTTACTGTTGTCTCTCAGGATGTTTTTTGCTACCTTTTTTCACTATTATTTCCTATTATCTTATACCTTGGGCCATCATAAGTTGATAATGAACACCCCCAACTCAGCCCCGTTTGGTCTCAGAGGCCAAGAAACACCCTTTTTGGATAAAGCTTTTGGCGGAATGATGTAATTGTGAAAGTTAAGGTACTGCAGCTACATAAATGGTAACATAACCCTAACATTTTGCGTGGTGTATCATGACACACAGAGGAAACTAGCAGAAAAAGATTCTGGGGATTTCTGCCTTTTTCCTATCAAATATCACCCTCAAAATACCCCAAAAGACAGAAAAAATGTCTGTCCGTCTGACAAATTGTCATCAAAAGTGATCACTTTCAAGCATTTTATTATAGCTATTACTGCCTCAAATGTACATGAAAAACTTCCCAAGTTTATACGCTTCAATTTAAGTCCAAGATGACCTTCCTATCTAGAGGATTACAGCTGGTATAACAAAAGTTCTCCACTGTACCTCAAGTCAGAGAAAACAGAACTTTCAAGCATTACCATTCCATATGGGATTAAGCATATTTTTTGCATATGAACAATATATTAAACAACAGTTGAGACTTGACTTATATACTGTTATATTATATGAAGTGAATTGCATGAAAAGTGAATAATGTTATGCCCCTAGGTGGACTGGGGTCAGGGTGCAACATAGGGTACAGTCACACAAAATCAATTAACCAAAGGTGAGATTCATTAAAGTCCACAAAGTCCTCGCAACACAAGGAATAAAGATGACTCTAATGTGCAGTCTGTTATCAAAAAGCCAACCTTCAATTGAGTAAACGTTAGTAACCTGTACAGTTAAACATTCTTTACAGCCAGATGGTGAAACTAAATTACAGCTCAAACATAAAATAGAAAACATTTCTTTGGTTCTTAGATCTTTTTGCTGCTTTTCCATGCTGTACTTTGACGACTGGTCATTTTAGTGTATTTTATTAGTGTAGAATATAAACTCTCAATCGTCATTTTCCTCCTCTTCCTCATCTTCACTGAATAAACTTTGAATTCTGATTAAGAATCTTTATCGGACGGACCTTCCTTTTGCCTTTGAATGCGTAAGTGCAGTCAGCACCAGTGAACGCATGCAAGGCCAGAAGAGAGCTGAAATGTGTTCCTGTGAATAATCTTCAGCCAGCTGGTTGATGTTGATTAGTCTATCTCCCATGTCAAAGATGATGTTGACAGTTGATGACTTGGCATAATACAGTAGGATGAAGAAAATGTCTTTTGCTCTGACTCGAACTGTTCTGATGTGGCATTTTAGTTTGGATATACTGCATGCAAATGATCACCCTCACATCTGTTTCTTCATGTTTTGAACAGATCTCTGCTAGAAGTTATTTTGACATAACTCCAGCATTGAATTCTATCTTGAAAGCAGTGACGGATTGGGATAAAAAAAAAAAAAAACACTTGCATTTGCAACACACCGGCCCTATTTTTGTCAACAACCTAGCTTGGAAATATGTAACTCTGCCTTCTTTCCACGCACCTTGCGGCTGCATGCATAAAATAACTTTATCAGCAGTGGCCCATTGGGGTGCGGCCATTCTGGCATTTGCCCAAATTCCAGATGGCCAGTCCGTCACAGCTTGAAAGCTTGACCAGCCTCTATGAAAATGACAGGCCTTTGGATGATGTCTTCCATCATATCATGAGAGCTGCAGTGATCCAGAAGTAAATGAATGAGTGGCTTCTTGTTTTCATCATTTGTGAGAAGTGATATTCCAATCAGCGGGTCGATGAACATTCTTCCCATTAACTATAAAACGTTCACCACAACCTCTGTGATCTCTCTCAGCTGATTTTGGTGAATGTCTGTGCTGAATACTGTTTCAGCTGCAGCACGTAGACTTTTGAAGATGCGCTCTGATATAGTCTTCATTGTCCGTGGTACATCGCGCATGTAGTGAGGAGTTTCCGTCTTGAATGAGAGCACATTGGCTTGGAGCAGGAAGTTGTGCATTCTCAGCATCTTTGATCATGTGATTAAGTGGTCCAAAAAAGTCATTGATTGTTGAGATGGAGTATGGCGTCAGAGTCAAAGGATAGGTCATTAGGTCAGAGATGCTAATTTGTGACTTAAGTTCATGTGATTTGATGAAGATCTAAAAGATAAACCCACTTGTGGCCTTGTACTGGATCACTTTCTGGTTTGATAACACAAGCTTCCTTTTAGGCGTGGTAGACGACATTGTCTTGAATCACTTCCTCTTGATGGGTTCAAAGAAAAGGACCTTTTTAGTTTGAAGTCGATCACTGATGAACTTCTCTTTTTGAGTTTTGACATTTTTCAGGGCATTCAGCACATCATAGCGCACCTCTTCTAGCATAGCTGCTCCTGAACTCAAACCTGTCAAGGGCTGAGAAGTCTCAAGCTGAAATGGGTTGATAAAACTCTGAAAAGCTTGTACTGTTTGCTGCACTTGCTCCTCACTCACAAATCACTCCACAGTGATTTCACATGGTCTGAGATCTCTTTGTTGCTTTTCTGTATGTTCGCCTCGGCCACTTGTCATTACCCACATGGCTTCTACAAACTCTCCTTTGGCATGGGCAGTCAATTCAATTCAATTCAATTTTATTTATAGTATCAAATCATAACATAAGTTATCTCGAGACACTTTACAGATAGAGTAGGTCTAGACCACACTCTATAATTTACAAAGCCCCAACAATTCCAACAATTCCAGTAATTCCCTCAAGAGCAAGCAGTGCAACAGTGGCGAGGAAAAACTCCCTCTTGGGAAGAAACCTCGGACAGACCCAGGCTCTTGGTAGGCGGTGTCTGACGAGCCGGTTGGGGGTGTGATGAACAGTGGCGATAGTAGTCACATTAATAATGGAACAGTGACTGGATGTAGCGGGAAGCTGCAGGGTTCAGCAGGACGCAGCATGACATTGCAGGGCATCGCTGAGCTCAGCAGGGAGTGCAGCAGGACCACGGCGACAGCTGCAACCAGGGTCTTGGTTCCAACGTTCTCCAAGGAAATACGCTGGGGGAAAAAAAAAGCATAAGGACTCCGGGGAGTAAACTCCCCGGAAGCTAGGATTAGTAACAAGCATTTCTGGGACGGGCTGCACACAAATAGTAATAGTAATAGTAATAGAAAGGGAGAGGAGAGAGCAGCTCAGTGTGTCAAAGGAAGGAAGTCCCCCGGCAGTCTAGAACTATAACAGCGTAACTATAACAGGTAACTAAGAGAGACAGGTCATAAGGAGAGGTAGCTTTTTCGGGCTTAGAACTCTCCCCCTGCCGGATCTGGCTTGGCTGGCCTGCCTCCCTCTACTTTGTTATGTATTATTAATCTAACAATTATGAAGAGAAGCAGTTGGGCCAGTTAGGTGAACACTACAACTCCTCACTCCCTAACTATAAGCTTTATCAAATAGGAGAGTTTTAAGTTCATGCTTGAATGAGGTGACAGTTTCTGCCCCCCGAACCCAGATCGGGAGCTGGTTCCATAGGAGAGGAGCCTGATAACTGAAGGCTCTAGCTCCCATTCTACTTTTAGAGACTCTAGGTACCACCAGTAACTCTGCATTCTGGGAGCGCAGTGCTCTAGTAGGACAATAGGGTATTAGGAGCTCTTCTAGATATGATGGTGCTAGACCATTTAGAGCTTTGTAGGTCAAGAGAAGGACTTTAAACTCAATCCTGGATTCAACAGGAAGCCAATGCAGAGAAGCTAATACAGGAGAAATATGATCTCTTTTCTTAGTTCTTGTGAGAACACGCGCTGCAGCATTCTGGATCAGCTGGAGAGTCTTAAGAAACTTATTTGTGCAACCTGACAGTAAGGAATTACAATAGTCCAGCCTGGAAGTAACAAATGCATGGACTAGTTTTTCAGCGTCGTTTTGAGACAGGATATTCCTAATTTTGGCAATGTTACGAAGATGAAAAAAGGCTGTTCTTGAGGTTTGTTTTAGATTGGCATTAAAGGATATATCCTGATCAAAGATAACTCCTAAATTTCTAACAGTGGTGCTGGAGGCCAGGGCAACACCATCCAGAGTAGCTATATCTCTAGATAATGAAGTTCGAAGGTGTTTAGGGCCCAGCACAATAACTTCAGTTTTGTTAGGGTTTAACATCAGAAAATTATAGGTCCTCCAGGATTTTATATCCTTAATGCACGCTTGAAATTTAGCTAGCTGACTGGTTTCGTCTGGTTTGATTGACAAGTATAATTGGGTGTCATCCGCAACAGTGAAAGTTAATTGAGTGTTTTCTAATAATATTGCCTAGAGGAAGCATATATAAGGAGAATAGAATTGGTCCAAGCACTGAGCCTTGAGGAACCCCATGGCTAACTTTAGCGTACTTGGAGGATTTATCATTAACATTCACAAATTGAGATCGATCAGAGAAATAGGACCTAAACCAACTCAGAGCAATTCCTTTAATGCCAACCAAGTGTTCCAATCTCTGTAACAGGATTGAATGGTCAATTGTGTCAAATGCAGCACTAAGATCTAGTAAAACAAGAATGGAGACAAGACCTTTGTCTGCAGCAGTTAAAAGGTCGTTAGTAATTTTCACCAGTGCCGTCTCTGTGCTATGATTCTTTCTAAATCCTGATTGAAAGTCATCAAATAAACTGTTGCTATGTAGAAAATCACATAACTGATTAGCAACCACCTTCTCAAGGATCTTGGATAGAAAAGCAAGGTTAGATATAGGTCTATAGTTTGCTAAGACCTCAGGATCCAGAGGGGTGGGTTTTTCCAGAAGAGGTTTTATCACAGCTACTTTAAAATGACTGTGGTACATAACCTGTTAATAGAGACATATTGATCATATCTAGTAATGAGGTGTTAACCACAGGTAATGCTTCTTTGAGTAGTCTCGTTGGGATGGGGTCCAAGAGACAGGTAGATGGCTTAGCTGAGGATATCTTTAACATTAATTGTTGAAGGTCTATAGGATAAAAGCAGTCTAAGTATATGTCGAGACTAGTCTTTATTTCTAACGACTCTGCGTTTAAAGGTGAACCGTTAGAAGTTGAGTGTAAAAGGTGATGAATTTTATCTCTAATTGTTGTAATTTTATCATTGAAGAAGCTCATGAAGTCATCACTACTCAGAGCTAGAGGAATATCAGTCAGGATATGACGTTACTGGTTATTCCACAGATCCCAGCAGAATATGTCCCAGACCCTGAGTTTGACTTGAGTCAATCTAGAAGTAGAGTGGGCGCCTTACATGTAGAAAAATATAGGACACCAATCTAACATTAGAATCAATATCTTTCTATAACCAGAAAAATAGATCAACTTACCTCCAAATTGTCTTTGCTGAATAACTTCACGATGTGACATGAAGGGTTAGGGTGTTGGTTGGTTAGTGCAGTGCTGTAGTCTACAGTACGTGATAAGCAGGTATATGCAGTATACACACTAAGAAATCTCCAGGATTTCAATGTACCCACTTAAAAAAGTGCAATGATACGCAACAATATATATTTTTGTGACAGAACTTTCACTTCAGATATTTGTATTCCCAAATACGGGGTTGAGTAATGTGACAGCAAACAACACTAACGCTGCAGAACATGCAGAGAGACATATCTCATCTTTCACTGACCCGCTCCTTGCTGAGCGCAGTGCGTAGTGTGTGCGTAGTGTGTAGTGTGTAGTGCGTAGTGTGTAGCGTGTGCATAGTGTGTAGTGTGTAGTGCGTAGTGTGTAGTGCATAGCGTGTGCATAGCGACTGGGCCCCAATGCTCCGCCTACACTAACGCCAGTATCCTCCTTTCACCACATTTAAGACTAATATACGTAGCCTATTTTATTTTCTCCTCGTTGCTTTGGGGTCAACTTCTGTGATCCAGGCTCAGGTCCCTGATGTGAAAGCCCTCTTATTGCTTTATATTCCATTATATATTTTTTATATTTTTTGAATATCATCTGTGTTTTCCGTCTCATAGGATAAATAAAGGTATTCCCACCATAAATTGGTGCATAAAAGTGTATCAAAATGCAAGATATTAATCTCAAAATAACCCTGTGGGAGGACACCGAGACCCCACACTTTGATATGATCCACCCCCCAAAAAAAAAGGCCCATTCTGACAACTTCAACTCTTGTTTAAGATATTCATATGCAAAAAAATATGATTAATCCCATATGGTAATGCTTAAAAGTTCAGTTTTCTCTGATTTGAGGTACAGTGGAGAAGGAAGGAAGTTTTTCATGTACATTTGAGGCAGTGATACCTACAATAAAATGCTTTAAAATTATCACTTTTGATGACAATTTGTCAGGCGGACAGACATTATTTTGTCTTTTGGGGTATGTTGAGGGTGATATTTGACAGCCAAAAGGCAGCAATCCCCAGAATATTTTTCTGCTAGTTTCCCCTATGTGCCAGGATACACCACGCAAAATGTTAGGGTTATATGACCATTTATGTAGCTGCAGTACCTTAACATTCACAATTACATCATTCCGCCAAAAGCTTTTCCCAAAAAGGGTGTTTTTTGGCCTCTGAGACCAAACGGGGCTGAGTTGGGGGTGGTCATTATCAACGTATGATGGCCCAAGGTATTAGATAATAGGAAATAAAAGTGAAAAAAAGGTAGCAAAAAACATCCTGAGGAGTGGACCTGGCTCCCGGCCTACTACTCTTGTCTCTCTACATACTACTCTCTACTGTTGTCTCTCTACATACTACTCTCTACTGTTGTCTCTCTACATACTACTCTCTACTGTTGTCTCTATACATACTGCTCTCTACTGTTGTCTCTCTACATACTACTCTCTACTGTTGTCTCTCTACATACTACTCTCTACTGTTGTCTCTATACATACTGCTCTCTACTGTTGTCTCTCTACATACTACTCTCTACTGTTGTCTCTATACATACTGCTCTCTACTGTTGTCTCTCTACATACTACTCTCTACCGTTGTCTCTCTACATACTACTCTCTACTGCTGTCTCTCTACATACTACTCTCTACTGCTGTCTCTCTACATACTACTCTCTACTGTTGTCTCTCTACATACTACTCTCTACTGCTGTCTCTCTACATACTACTCTCTACTGCTGTCTCTCTACATACTACTCTCTACTGCTGTCTCTCTACATACTACTCTCTACTGTTGTCTCTCTTCATACCACTCTCTGCTGCTGTCTCTCTACATACTACTCTCTACTGTTGCATTTGTTTTCGGGGTTTGTGTGCTTTTTGCATTGTTTCTATATTTGCAGCACGTTTATGTATTTGGTTGTGTTGTGTGAATTTGCAGCGGGTTTGCTGAATGCTGTGCATGTGTTGTCAAATTAATTGTAAGTTGTTTTCTTAATTTGCAGTGTGTTAGCTCCTGTCGGCCACCGTACTTACAGGAAACATGGTGCTTGTAAATTTATTGCGTTCAGGTTTTTATTATATAATGTGTTACATTTTGATGTTTGATTACATAATGCGTTGTTACACTTTTTTGTTGCAGGTGGTTTAAAAGTTGTTGAAAACTCAAAAGGATGTGCTGTGGCCAAAGACTGTGGAGAGTATTCGATCAACTATGGATTCTCCAAACTCAAAGTTACCAACCGGTGTTGCACCACTGCACTCTGCAACACCCAGCTGCCCCCAGGTTAGGTTACTTGCTTATATTGTCTGTTTGTATTTAGATGTTTGCACTGAAAGCGGTGTAGCTGCATGAGCAATAGCTGTTAAAAATCTGAGAACTACTCTCCCTAAAAGTTAAACCCTGGACCCTGGTTTTTGTGTCGAAGTGACTGATGGGAACAACAATCTTTGAAATGTGTCCGGTATTGAGCGCTGTGAACCGGGCTGTTATATACTTTATATATATATACACTGCGACAACATTATGGAAAGGATCCCTATAGAGATAGACCTTTAAAACCTCTTTAAGACCTTTCTGTTTAACCAGAAACAGCTCTGAAGTCGCTAGCACTAAACCCACCAGACTCCATTTAAAAAAGCCATACTTTTAGTGTCTATAGAGCAAACATATTTTCACATGTAAATCAGTAAATTATGTTTATTTCAACTAAAACTAGAGGTGTGATGGTTGCAAAAGTGGAAAGACGACCCCAAAACGGCTTTTCATATTTTTATTTTCTTCGTCTGTGAATGAAGTGTGTTTTACGATGCTTAAATTACTGTTTATTTACATGGAGTCTGGTGGGTTTAGCGAACGCAATTTCGTGGATGTTATTATGTTTAAAAAACTTACTCTTTAACAGAAAAGGTCGACCTCCTTAGAAATCCTTTCCATAATGTTGTCAGATACTTAGAATAATAATCAGCACTTTTGTGAATGTAAATACAAGCTGGACTTACGTTGTTTCTCCGCTGCCGACTGCAGCGATCTGGCTTAATACTGGAGACGGAAGGAGGAAGGGAAGGAGGTAGGGAAGGAAAGAAGAGGAGGGAAGGAGGTAGGGAAGGAAAGTAACTAATCCGTTCATCTTGAGACTCTAAAGTGTGCAGATGTCTTACCATAGAAACTCCCGTTGAGCACTGAGACAATTTGGCTTTGGAGCAGGCGACACATTCACACATGGAGGTACTGTCAAAGACTGTTGTTCCCATCAGACAGTTTTTAAAAAAGACACTGAGGAAGATAAACGAACAATATGAACAATGTTATGTTATGTTTCCAGAACCCCAATCCAAACCAAACGGTAAACAGTGCTACTACTGCGATGGACTAACGTGCACCAACATCCTAAACTGTGAGGGGAACGAGGACTACTGCTTCTCAATAACAGGTAACACACACACACACACATTCCCCAATGTATAGTTAGCTGTATTAAAACATCTCCCACTAACATTATTTCCTTCTCCCAGGCTCCCAAGGAGAAGTAAGTGCGACCACGAAGGGTTGTGTGTCCAAGCAGCTGTGCACCGGAACGACATCTTCCTGTTGCCAGGGGAACCTCTGCAACGGCGCCAGCAGCTGCAGCGCTGGCCTGGTTCTGCTGGCCGCCCCGCTGCTCTCTTTGCTCGTGACCTCTTATTAACTCCTGGAGACGCTGGAACTAGGGAGGGCACCATATGAGGAAAATATGTAATTGAGCAAATATGTAATATGTTAGCAGCAAGCATTTTGTTCCCAAATGTCTTAATTAGTTTTAATAAGTTTTTAATAAGTTTTGCTTGATTTGCTAAATTCTATGATGGCTAAGGAACCCTTTTGATGACTTTTGTAGGGCTTCATGTCAACAAAAATGCGACAAAAAGTGTACAAAAAGTTCGTAAAAACCAACAAATTTACAAAAAGGGGGGCAAATGTCTGAGAAAGCCACAAAAACGTTGGAACAAAAACAACAAAAATGAGGAGAAAAGCTACCAAAATGTTAAAAAAAGTGACATGCAGTAACAAAAGCACGTCAATCCATGTCTGGCCCTTGGTGTGATTCTCTTTTTCCAGTGTGGCCCTCTGGGAAAATGAGTTTGACACCCCTGCTCTATATAAACGACATATGTAAAGTATCTGAATTACTGAAATTTGTATTATTTGCAGACGACACAAACATCTTTGGTTCTGGTCAGAATTTACTAGACTTGTGAGACCGTCCTGATCTGGTGTGCTCCAGTTTTCCACTCGCAGATCAGTCTGGCATCTTGAGATAGAGAAAATTTGGAGCCGTTCGCCAAACGACCGACCAATCAGCGTTGGTTTTGAGGCGGGTTTAGGTGTGACACAACGAGAAGCGACTGTTCAGTCTAAACAACGTGGCGGCTTCCACGGATGAGATGAGCGTAGCTATCGCAGAAAGTTTTATCTGAATTAGAAAGTATTCCTTCATTGAAAGAAGAGCAAAAAACGATACTGGAGGCTTTTCTCGGAGGAAAAGATATTTTTGCTCTTCTCCCGACTGGTTTCGACAAGAGTTTGATACATCAGCTGGCTCCGCTAGTCGTGAAGAAAATGGGAGAGGTACGTCAAATGCTTCGTTGATCTGATTGGTTGATTTGGCCCGTCTATCACCAACTATAGGTGGTGATAGACAGATGGTTTATCCAATCACCTTACCAGGATTTTCACCCCTTCCCAAAAGTTCTCCAACGTAAAGATCCCAGATGGATGCCGAGCAAAAGCGAACCAATCCATCTGGTGGAGTCAGGTTACCAAAAATTTACAGCAACTCCTGGACATGATCACTGGAATTCAGAAAAATAAAACAGTGGTTTGACACAAATAAGTTATCATTAAAATGTGAGTAAAACCAAATTCATGATATTTGGCAATCGTAAATCAATAAATCAAGCTCAGTTACAGATAGAAGGTGTCAATATAGAAAGAGTATATGAAATGAAATTCCTTGGAGTGATTATAGATGACAAGATTTGCTGGAAATCTCACATAAAATATATCCAAACAAAACTGTCTAGAAGTATTTTAGTCTTGGCTAAAGCAGAGCACATTTTAGACTACAAATCACTCCACATTTGGTATTGTTCAACGGTGTTACCGTATTTAAATTACTGTGTTTTTAAGACGTGGGAGAACCTGGTTCGCCTTTATTGCAGATTGTCTGCGGTGACTAAAAAAACAAACACTAGAGGTCAGTAGAGAGTTTTCACAGTGCTCCCAACTCTAATGTCTTCTCATTGAACTGCAAGGAGAATGTGAAAGGAAGCCCACAATTTGATTTCGGTTATAATGATAATTGTGTGGTTTAATATGGACATTTATAGCCAAGAAATCTGAGAAATCAGTCAGTCAGTCAATCCTCCACTGCTTTTCAAAGATTGCATTAATGTCTGCTTGATGACAAGGTCAGAGCAAAGGCCTGCCCAGTACTGGTTGCTGTGGTGGATCACATGGAATACCCCTGGAAAACTTGTTATATACATCAGGGTGTCTGGTCTCAAGTGGGCACATTTCTTGGAGGTAGAAATATGTCGATTTCAGGTAGTTGTAGTGCCCAGCGGCGGCAAATATTGGCAGACAGTCCAACATTTCAATGAGGAAAGCAATATCTAATGTCAGTATTACCATCTTCTGAATTGCTGAAAATTGTGAATTTAGTTTTGTTGAGTTTAGTATAATCCCACCTATAAAAAACATCTAATTAGGATGCATTACATATGTATTACCTTATTCAAATTCAAATGAGTGACCATTTTAGAGTGTTAACACACAGGCCTCTGTTCGGGCTGATTCAGAGTTGTTTATGATCAAAGTTATACAACTCCAATTTAAGTTTCTTTTGGGTGCAATGACTTTTACATTGAACATCAAGCCTGTGTTTTAGCAAAAAAAAAGGTTATGTGTCCAAAAACACGTACTGAGTAGGAGTAAACATAGGCTAAATTGTTTACATCTCTGGTTCAGCCCAAACAAAGCGTTAACGTTAGCTAGCTACTGGCGACTAGATAGCTGTGTTTAGCTAACGTTAGTTATCATCTAATGTTGGCTTGAATGGTAGCTAGCTTACAGCTGCAGAACACAGCTATCTATAGTAGCTAACGTTAGTAGCTACTAACCTAGCACGAAGAAACTGCACAGAGAGCTAAGATGCATCCAATTAGTCGTTAGATTAGTCGACTAATCGATAAAATAATCGCCCAATTAATTGTTTAATAAATAATCGTTTACCCACAGCCCTAGTCGATACCCCTTTTCATGGCAGGTGTTTGCTGTACCCCTTGTACACAAGTCTCCAGTTTATTTTATTATGACAGAGTAGCTGTCAAAATGCTCTACATGCGATCTGTTGCTGATTATAATTAACAACAGACTGTAGATGATCTGTAATCAGATGTGAACAGATGTAGTCTCTCAACATGTGTTCTGTACAGAATAAGCCTTTCAAATCAGACAAATTACAGTTAAAATCCCTCTAAATCAAAATCAATACAACTTTTATATAAAACGTCATCATGTTGAGTCGATTCTGAACCAATCAGCTGTTAGATCAGCTGAGAGGCCGGCCGGCGTTTCCCAGCATGGCTCTTGCAGTCGGTGGAGAGCAACTGCGCTGCCTGGCTCTAAAAACTCATAGTAAAACTGCGACTGCCTTGATCTCGTGAGATTATCGTTGCCCACGTGTGCGTGACGTCAGAGCAAGTCGGGATCAAGTCGGACACAAATCTACCCAGCATGCATTGGGCGGCGATCGCCGATGATCGATTCTGCGCAGACCTGGCTCATCTCCAACGAGCCTAGTCTTTGTTTCAACACCTGCAGTGATTCCGCATGCAGCAAGGGGTATCTCTGCTGTGGCCAGGGGGTGGGTACTTGGAAAGATGAAATTATGATTTATTTAAAACAATATATTAGCTAAAACAGCTCAACACATGTTTAAACATATAGCGAAGTAATCAATGGTAGATATGAATAGCTAAAAGTAGGCCTACTGACTTTGATTAGCTATGTTATGGTTATTTCCGCCTTTTTTGATTGTTGTGCCCAGGCCTAATGTGTTTCACCTGTTTCCTAGCCCTTGTGTCACCTGTCTCGTGTTACCTCGTTACCCTGTGTATTCAGTCTTCTCCTGGGTCAGATCAGTGTGTGTTTTGTCTCCAGTTTGTATTTCCGTTTGTTTGTCTTTCCGGTTCGTGTTAAGAGTTTCTGTTTTACTTGGACTAAACTTTCTGACCAAAACCCAACCTAAATGTTTACAGTTCAATTGCATGAAAATGTAAGAATATTCACTTTAATATGATAAATAGTGTGAACACCTTGGGGATTGATAGGGTGGGGTATGTGAGTTTATAGGACAGGGCTGTGGGGGGACGATTGGAGAGCACTGATCTACACTATTTTATATTATTGACCGACCAGTATATTACAGACATGCCTTAATAGTTAACAGTTGTGTTAATCACAATATTGTTGTGTTGTTTGAATTATAAGTCTATGCATCCAACATATTCATCCGAACACACCTAAAATGTCACAATACAGCCACTTGTAAGAAGTTTGTAATACTGATTACATAGTTATCTTACACACACACAGACACACACACTCACACACAGACACACACACACACAGAAATACGCACACACGCAGACATACACACATAGATACACATACATAGACACACACACACACACACACACACACACACACAAACACACACACACACACACATAGACACACACAGACACAAACAGACACAGACACACAGTGACAGACACAGACACACACACACACACACATTGACACACACACACACAGAGACACACACACACAGACACACACACACACTAGTGATGTGCGGATCGATACTAAAGTATCGATATTTACGATCCCAACGTCTCCTGCTCTAGTATTGATTCTCATATAAAAAGATCGATATTTAAACTCAGTAATTTGGAGTTTAGTAGTTTATGTTATCATAAGTAACTTGTTGTCACCTGAAAAGTCTAATTACATCCGGTTAGGGGAAGGAACTACTTCTCCTTCCGCCGGTCAGTTGTGTGTGTGCACTGCGGCTCTGTGACGGAGCCGGCCGCTGCAACAGCCCTTCTTTAATTTGAAATGAACAGGAGGCTGGTGGTATGAAAATTATTCTGACTATGGCTCTTTGTATTCTGTACTCAAATAAAAACACACACACACATACACACACATGTATTTCAAAATAGGAACAATTACATTTTATAAGGTGTCTATTCATAACACAAGAGTTATGGTTGACTTCCTCTTTTGGTTCAGATGCAGACCGTTGGAAAGTGCCGCACTAAAAGATATAAAACTGATAAAAACTGATGAAGTTCATGATCAGTGTGACAGTCTTAAAAGGTCATTAGGCTGGTGGTATGAAAATTATTCTGACTATGGCTTTGTATTCTTTAGTAATATAAAACACACACACACACACATATACACACACAGACACACACACATATAAGGTCTCTATTCATAACATGGTTGACTTCGTCTTTTGGTTCAGATACCGTTGGAAAGCACCGCAATAAAAGCAAATAACTAATAAAACTGATAAGGGTTGAGGCAGGGTATTGAAGGGTTATAATTAGTTTTACAGTTAAAGAAATATAAATATATAATATCTGTAGTAGGCCTAATATAAAAAAACACACACACACACACACACACACATACACACACACACACACACACAGACACACACACATACACACACACACACACACACACACACACACACACACACAGACACATACATACACACACACACACACACACATACACACACACACACACACACACACACACACACACACACACACACACACACACACACATACACACACACACACACACACACACACACACAGACAGACACACACATACACATACACACATACAGACACACAAAGACAGACACACACACACACATTTTAACCATTTATTTATGTCCACATAAAGAAAAATAGTACAGGGACACAAATATTACAGATACAGTACAATACATACACAACTCATGGACCAGTGGCACGCAGCAGGTCTTCACAATATCACTTAACAAGAACAATACTCACTTCTTAAGGGTATAAGTAGAACAATACTCACTTCTCAAGGGTATAAGTAGCACAAAACTCACTTCTTAAGGGTATAAATAGCACAATACTCACTTCTTAAGGGTATAAGTAGCACAATACTCACTTCTCAAGGGTATAAGTAGCACAATACTCACTTCTCAAGGGTATAAGTAGCACAAAACTCACTTCTTAAGGGTATAAATAGCACAATACTCACTTCTTAAGGTTATAAATAGCACAATACTCACTTCTTAAGGGTATAAATAGCATACTACTCAGTTCTTAAGGGTATAAGTAGTCTCCGCCATATGTGGCGGCTGCCAATAATTATAGCTATGGCGCAGTACTTTGCGAGCCGTTTCGCCCTCTTTTGGGCCATCCCAAGTTGTTGCAGCCCTCTTACTACCAGCCTGTGTGTGTTTCTACCTATAGCCCAGCTCTGAGATGGTGTTTAGGAGTGGTTGGTATTTAACTTCTTTGGTGTAGAAAGACTCCTCCATGCTGGAATCAAAGCTGCAGCCTACCTCCAACATGTCCACCTACATGGACTAGCTGGAACATGATGGCTGCATTCCACTTAGGAGAGGCCCTGGTATTAAACCATTACTGATGGCTGCATTCCACTTAGGAGAGGTCCTGGTATTAAACCATTACTGATGGCTGCATTCCACTTAGGAGAGGTCCTGGTATTAAACCATTACTGATGGCTGCATTCCACTTAGGAGAGGTCCTGGTATTAAACCATTAATGATGGCTGCATTCCACTTAGGAGAGGTCCTGGTATTAAACCATTACTGATGGCTGCATTCCACTTAGGAGAGGTCCTGGTATTAAACCATTACTGATGGCTGCATTCCACTTAGGAGAGGTCCTGGTATTAAACCATTACTGATGGCTGCATTCCACTTGGAGAGGCCCTGGTATTAAACCATTAATGATGGCTGCATTCCACTTAGGAGAGACCCTCGTATTAAACCATTACTGATGGCTGCATTCCACTTAGGAGAGACCCTGGTATTAAACCATTACTGATGGCTGCATTCCACTTTAGAGAGGTTCGGTATTAAACCATTACTGATGGCTGCATTCCACTTAGAGAGAGACCCTGGTATTAAACCATTACTGATGGCTGCATTCCACTTAGGAGAGGTCCTGGTATTAAACCATTACTGATGGCTGCATTCCACTTAGGAGAGGTCCTGGTATTAAACCATTACTGATGGCTGCATTCCACTTAGGAGAGGTCCGGGTATTAAACCATTACTGATGGCTGCATTCCACTTAGGAGAGGTCCTGGTATTGTGCATGCTGACTCACTGAAATATCTTACTGGGACACTTGATGGAACTGAGCCATCGTTAAGGTTATCAATCTCAGCTGTGCTTTTCCTACTATGACAAGTCAACATGTCTGCTGTGGAAAAAGGTCCATTCTGTCATGATGTGATATGTACATTCCTTTGTAGGCACGGCAACCATTTAGGATGTGAAACAGAGTTTCAGTGATATGGTCTGAGGTGTGATGCAAACAATGAGGGACCTGAGTTGTAGGAAACCAGATAGAGAGGTTGAGTCTAGTAGGGAGGACTTGTAATCTGGCTTTTACTGTGAATGTGAGAATGTCCTCATTGAGTGCAGAGTTCTTGAGGAATGAGTGAGACACAGAGTGATCAGCAGAGGGAAGACATGCAAGTTTTCCCCTGAAGTCTCAGTCCGGTCCAGTGTTGTTGTTGTTGATATTGGTGTGAGTCCAGAAGAGTTCACCGGGCACCTGCAGATGTTAACAGGTGACTGCGACCACCTGTTGTAGCACTGTTGCCTTGACGACAGTGTGAGGGTTAGTTATAATGTCCTCTGAGACCATCACAGTCCCCGAGTCAGACCGCACCCACTCCAGTGACACTCCTGTTCTGATACAAAGGTCATTCAGATCTGTAGCTACAGACAATATTTACATTTTTAAATTACAGGCCAAAGTCTGGGGTAATCAAACTTGTGCACCAAATGGCACACTCTTCATACATATTACCAGATGTTTGTTTAACCAGCTACACACTGTTGGGCATAATGAAAAGCTCTCTCATCTTTAGTGTGCTTTGTCATAATACTAAAATAGTTAAAATTGTAAAAAATTCTTCAGATTGTTCAAATGCACAGACACAAACACACACACACACATGCTGTTGACAAATTATTTTTTTTGTTTTTCACCAAACAAGTCAGTGCAACATATGCACAGCAGATATATTTACATTGGACTGAATAAAAAACTGTAAACTGAAAAAGAAAACTGTAGAGAAAATGTGCAGAAATGTTGTAAAAAATAAATAAAATAAAAGGTTGCATCTGTGCATCAGTAATGATCTTTTTTCTTTGTTAAAAACGACGCGAGGAAACGGACCCCCAAAAATAAAAACTCACGGTCAGTGTCAGAATGTAAAACCTGCCAATAAAAATTATTTTTGTTTTCTTTTTATAGTTTCCTACAAAAGATGGTTCCCTTTGAAAGGGTTTAACAACCTACCAGCCTGTTGGACACACACACACACACACACACACACACACACACACACACACACACACACAGACACACACACACACAGACACACACACACACAGACACACAGACAGAGACACACAGACAGAGACACACACACACACACACACACACACACACACACACACACAGACACACACACAGACACACACACACACAGACACACAGACAGACACACACACACACACACACACACACAGACACACACACACAGAGAGACACACAGAGAGACACACACACATACATACACATACACACAGACACACAGACACGCACACGCACGCATATACACACACATACAGTGACACACAGTGAAAAACACACACAGTCTCACACACACACACAGACACAACACACACAGACACACAGACAGAGACACACACACACACACACACACAGACACACACAGAGATACACACACAGAGAGACACACAGAGAGACACACACACATACATACACATACACACAGACACACAGACACGCACACGCACGCATATACACACACATACAGTGACACACAGTGAAAAACACACACAGTCTCACACACGCACACAGACACACACACATACACACACACACACACACACATATACAGTGACACACAGATACACCTACACACACACGCACACTGACACACACACACACACACACACACACACACATACACACACACACACATACACACACGCACACCAACACACACACACAGACACACACACACATACACACACACACGCACACACACACACACACACACAAACACACACACAGTCTCACACACAAACGTACAGTGACACACAGACTCACACAGAGACACACATGCACGCATGCACACATACACACGGACGGTAACACGCAGAAACACAGAGACAGACACACACACAACACACACACACACACACACACACACACAGGATGTTTTATTGTTTATTGAAGGCGGTCAGCTGATGAGTGAACCAGGTGCTGTATAGGAATAGATAGATAGATGATATATAGAAATCAGTTTATGGGCCAGATCCGGATTTACTTTACTACGTTTTTTCATATCACCGAGCTGTCCAGTACGCAAAGCTTTCAATTAGCACTAGATCTACGTATTCTGGTACTGTGGTCATGAGCTGTGGGTAGGAGATCACATTTACAAACAAGCAACATGAGTTAAAAAATGGAGGTTACGCTTCAACAGTGGAGATTTTCAGTGGAGTGCGAAACCCAAAAAATCCAATCGACATGTGCCAAAAAGTGAAGAAAAGGTAGCGCATCTCACCCAAGTTCCCGAGGACAACATACTGTTACCTCTGCCCTTTCACTGTATTTCAAAGACTCTGAAGAAGGCTTTGTGCCAAAAGGCATCAGCATTGATTGATTGTTATGGGAGCCTAAATAAATGAGTGAAACAGGGCCGGCGATTGCTATAGGCAAACTAGGCGATTGCCTAGGGCGTCAAAAGTGTTGGGGGCGCTGTGTCGCCCTTAGGTCTACTTCTCATTAATAACAGAATTAGAACAACAAGCAAAATACAACGTGTTAATTAAACATGATCATCCTAGGGCGCCCCCTCAGCCACACGTTTACTGGTCAACCTTTCATTACGCGACGTTTCCCGTCTCAGGTCAGACTCAAACACACGGAGCTCTGAAGCAGACCTGCGCGTCGCTAGTGTCCACTCTCTCTGGAGAAATAGAGACGAGCAGCGGCACAGACACCAGGGGCATCGGACTGGGGGTAAAACCAATACTGATTACCAGGGCCCAAGGGGAGGCAGGGCCTTTGAAAAGTCTGGAATATATTTTATTTTACCTGGATATTTTTATATCCTAATAACATTTCATAATGCATATCAGATGAAATGTAAAGTTAGTGTATTGGCTGAATAACTTGGTTGATTGACCCACTACATTTTGTATACAAAAAGGTCTCAACCCCCCCCTTGCTAATGCGCCAAATGGTTTAGTCCATCTTCACGCATTTTGTTTATGTTAGTTGAGCATCTGGTTGAGCGCAAACTTGTGCTGTAGAAATGTCTTTCTCAAAGAAAGCCAAATGAGGCTACCAAAAAGAAAGGAAAGACAGGAGGAGGAGGAGGAGGAGGAGAGAAAACGAAAGGAGGGGAAACAATTGGTAACTGACTTCTTTTCAAAGAAAGGTGAGCACTAACTAGAAAACCAAATCCATGGTGCTAAACTGCTTGAATATCTCCATGACTGTTAGTGCTAAAAACTAGGGCCGGGACTCGATTAAAAAAATTTATCTAATTAATTACAGGCTTTGTAATTAATTAATCGAAATTAATCGCATTTTAATCGCATAAATATTTGACCTGAGAACAGTGAGAAGTAATTTTTTTCACATGGATTTTTAGTATACCATTGAATGACTGAATACATAAGCTTAAGCAACAAAATATTGTTTATTTTTGTTCAACCAAGTCCAGCAGACCAGTGCAATTTTTGCCATTAAGTGTAGCAATAGCATATTTAGAAATATAGTACATTTCAAAAATTCAGGTAGCCTATAGGTAGGTAGACCTTCTTTAGTAAAACACAATACTTTCAAGTCCATTCAGACTAGTTACCCTGGTCCTTAAACCAGTCATCTGGTGGAGTGGAGGTTGGGTGTGGATCCTTGTAGAGCCCTGCACGGGCCAAAAACTCCAGCCCTAACCCGGCCCTCGCCCGTGGTGTTCAAGCCCTACCCGACCCCAGCCCGACCCTAGACCAACATCAATCACTTTTAAGCTCTCTCTGACCCGCGCGCTCTTTGATGGGCTCTCTCTCTCTCTCTCTCTCCTCTCTCTCTCTGACACGCGCTCTCTGATGCGCGCTGTCTCTCCTACACACGCAAACACACACACACGTCACACCTTCTCCATAAACAACATGAAATCAAGGAGAGGGTTAACTTTTCCTGCTACAGATTCCCCACCGTGGTCAGAAAACACAGGGGAGACACTTTGTTTCTCTCGCTATGACTCTAGAGTCGCTACTCGCTCCGATCGCCGGCACTCTCTCACTTCTCCCTCTACCACACACTCCCCACACACACACACACACACACACACTCCCCACACACACACACTCCCCACACACACACACTCCCCACACACACACACACACACACACACACACACACACACACACACATGCGGCTCGACGCACACACCAGCGCACAAGTATAAACATCAGGCCACTTACATAGGCTACGGCGAGAGCTCTGCGTGGTGCCTCCGCACAACTGTAAAACGGCCTTAAGATGGGCACAATGAGGAGAGAAGCTAAAATAAGCCCGAGCGCGATCTGTAAAAAAAAAAACGGCCCGAGCCCGGCCCGAATGGGCTTAGCCCGTCGGGCCCCGACGGGCTTGCAGGGCTCTAGATCCTTGTACTCGGAGTCGGGCTAACGTCCACGCTAGCTGCTAAATGGCTCGATGTGCTGCGGTGATGTGTGAATTCCTTGTTGCATAGCTTGCACACAACCATGCTCTCTTATCGACGCTTCGATCCGTTCGTTTTTTATAACAAAATTTCCCATCCGCGGGGCCAACCAAAGCGGTCTCGTCAGCTTCTTCGTTCATGTTCACCGTGGTTTGTTGTTGTCTTAGTTGGTGCGCCAGTATAATCGGTCCACCGAAACTCATCCAGTGAGAAATGTCCCGCGGTGCAAAAATAAGTGTGATTAAAATGCGTAAAAAATTAATTTTTTTGTGTAATTAATTAACGCATTAAAGTCTGTAATTAATTAATCTTAATTAACGCGTTAAAGTCCCGGCCCTACTAAAAACGGACTGAGACAACCCATAGAAAGAGCAGAACATGTACTTGATCATTTGGTTATACATGTAATCTGAGGTAAAGACTAAATACATAAACACTAACAATGCTGTTTTCATACAACTCAGTATTGTAATAGCCTCATTTAAAACATGTTTAATTTTAAATTAATAGGCTATAATGTCTATAATTAGCAGTAATAGGCTAATCAGTGTCATAGGTAGCTTGGTAGCTCATCGATAGATACATATCATGTCAACATTATAGTTTTGTCAGATTTAGTAGAAACAGATGTTAACATTGTGGAACACATGGCCCTCAGTTTCAGAAACTGTCCCACCAGGGAGTGGAGTAACAACAGACCCCTCATCCTCCTCTTTGGATTTGAGACAAGGGGAGCTTATATCAAAATTAAAGAAAACCATGTTTAGCCATTTTGACTGAAAGGTGTTTAGTAACACTAACATGTTAGTGTGTTTTTATTATATTAGGTTACAATTAGGATAAGAGGTTAATATCAGATGTATCCTTCATAGAGAAAGATGATGGAGAAGATGTGATTGAGGATGATGGGAGTGAAGACAGCAGGGAGCTCTGAGCACAGTGTGGAAATGAGAGATGAGGAACTGGAAAGTAGGCAGAGCACTGCAGACCAGTTTTTGCCAGAGGATCCAGGACTATGAACGCGCTCTGCTGTAGTTTTGTGTTTCCACCTCCGATGTAGAGCAGCGTAGCCTGCAGCCACTTCCCTAAACTGTCTCATTCAGAGACCAGCGTCTCAAACAGGGCTCTGAGTCTGTCAGGAGGTCTGAGATCTACCGTCTCAGCAGAGATATCACGTACTGCACAGCAGACTATGGTGCAGGTGGATTATTTTCTGAAATATAGTGACTTTATTCTTGTAATAGCTTATTGTATTATCACTTTATTTTTCTCAAAATATCACAACTCCTCCAAACCTCAGAGAACACAGATGAGATATTCTGTATTTTGAATGTGCACAAAGTTTGGAACATGAGCAGAAATCTTGCTCAAACACATCTGAAATATTACAGTCCATGGGGTTTATTAATTCATTAAAATGAATTAATCATTAAAATGAATTAATCTATATATAAAATGAATTAATCTATCATTCAGGTGAATAATTTTAATATGCACATTTAAGGAGGTTACTTCTTCAACAAAAGAAGCAAAAGTGGGAAGAGTAAATGATGCCTAGGCTACATGTGTTGTGACTCAGATATATTTAGAAAAGTCGATCTACAGGAGAATAAATAGTTAAAAGCAATACAGAATGCCTGAGAGCCTTACTGCAAAATATTCCATTATGTTTTTATATTTGGATTGTAATCTATGTTTCCTTTTAGATAAAGATATTTCCAGTATAAATTGTTTCAGAAAAAGGTAAACAAAAATTAGTGCATAAGAATTCACCAGAATGCAGGAAATTAAGTATTTAATGCCCAAAATTTTCAGGGGGTGGACCCCCAGACCCCCCCAAGTATAAGTCACCATGCACACAAATCTGGAAACAAAACACTGGCCTCTGGGGTGCCAGACCAGTTATGATTAGACCAAATGTTGGTGCCGTCTAACTTACATGGAAGCTAGAAACTCAAATGAACATACATTGCTACTGTATCGCTGACAAAGCGCTGTGGAGATCTGGCAATGCAAGACTAGTGGGGTGGGGGCGCAAAACTCAATCTCGCCTAGGGCAACCAAAGGGCTAGAACCGGCACTGGAGTGAAATTACAGTATTTTGTCCTCCTTAACATGGTAACTTGAGATGTGCTATCTTTAATTTTTCTCTTTTTTCTTCACTTTTTTTGGGGCATTTTTGGCCCCTTTAATCGACAGAAAAGCCAACCCGTTTTCATTCCGAACTCGTAAAATAAGTACGTTTGGTAAAACACCAGACTTTCACTCAGGAGACTCGGGTTCGCGCCCAGCGTGTGGCGTTGTGTTTCCCGGCTTTCGACGCGTCCTTTCCTGGTTGTTTTTCTCCTAAACCCAACCTCCGCGATTCCGTTATTGTCGCGCTTCACCCGCGGCCTTTTCCCGGCTCCCGCGGCCGGTCGCGCTTCACCCGCGGCCGTTTCCCGGCTTTTGAGGCGTCCTCCCCCGCTTGCTGGAGTCGCTTTAAGGGACGGCAATAGGCGACCAAGCACGTTTACATGAGACGCTAAAGGAGACTTTTAACGTCAATAAGAACAAGAAAGGCTCCTGACCGAACGTCCTTATTTTACGAGTTGGGTGTGAGAATGTGTTGGAAAAGCTGGAGACAGGAAAGGGGGGAGAGAGCGGAGGGAAGACATGCAGCAAAGGGTCACAGCTCGGATTCAGACCCTTGGCCGCTGCAGTAAGGACTGAGCCTTGGCACATCATGGTGCTCAACCAGGTAAGCTACAAGGGCGCCCCGTGCTACCTTTAGTTCACTATTTGGAACCAACATGACAGTTATGTTAGGTTTATGATCAGACTGACTTTGTTAAAAGGTCACAGACATGTTTCAGTCCAGATGCAGACCGTTGAGAAGCGCCGCACTAAAAGATATAAAAAACTGATAAAAACTGATAAAGGGTTATGGTATTAAAGGATTAGAATTAGTTTTACAATTAAATAAATATTTATAGTAAAGTTCATCAATGAGGAACTAAGGGTGAGGAGTGGCTGTGTTATAGGAAACAGAATGCTGATACACCATAATGTATTTTTAGTAATAAGTAATAAACACACATACAGACCAGACACACACAGACACACACACATAGACACACACTCACAGAAACCCTCACAAACACACAAAAACACACACAGACACACACACACACACACATACACACAGATTCACAGACCCACACACACACATACACAAACACACACACACACATACATTATTTTCTACATTATTCAGAAGTCTACTAACTGAACATCTTTCAATGAGAGAATTTTATACAACAGGCCAAACAGGAAATATTCTGTATTTTACCTGTAGCTACAGACAACATTTATATTTTTAAATTACGGGGCAAAGTCCGGTTAACCAGCTGCTCCCCTCCCCCCGTCACACATCCGGGCGGTATGAGCGAGTTTTTACGATGAAGACAACGCCTCCTCAGGAGAACTAAAGCCGTAACACATCAAACTAAAACTCAGTTGTATCCCTCCGTCAACATGTATCTCCTGGCGCTGATGTTCGGGATTCTGCTTCTACCTGAAGGCAAGTTCTTCTTCTCTTATCTGTGCTCATAATGTTGATTCATTTACTTCAGAGTTACGCTGTAAGATATTAATCCTGTAGAACAGAAAACATTCTGGCGACTCGTTATCTCGTAATTAAAAACATAAATAATGCGTGTGTAGGTAGAGTTACAACACAGAAAATTTTCTTATTGAAAAATTATATAACATTTTCTCTGACAAACCTGCTCAGTTACTAAACACCTGAAAACTTTGAAAGAAACTTAAAAAATGTAGAAAGAAATTTCGAAAATGCCAGAAAAAACACAAAAAAGCTCAAGAAATGTAACAACACCAGAGGTCCATATGAGTAAATAAAAGTTCTTATTATGTTTTCGTTTTCTATTTTTAACACTTTTTAAATGTCTTTGTCCTTATAATTATATTTTTCAATACCTTTAAAGGGGTGATATAATGATTATATAGGGTATTTCACACTGTTCCTTATGGTCTCCTAATGGGGTATGTAACATTGGTTGGGCTGAAAATGGCCTGGTTGATATTTTATTGGCCCTTATGCATCCCTGTGTTTTGGCCCTATTTGTAACAAGAGCTTTTCTTCCAAATATGGTATGCTCGTGAATATTTAGATGAGCTGCGCGCCGATTGGTTGAGCAAATTGCCATAGGCAGACATTAGAGATGCGCGCTGATTGGTTGAGCGAATCCCCAATACACAACCATTAGAGAAGCGACAGAATCTTATATTCCAGACACTGCAATGTTTCATTACCAAATTCACTTCTGAGACTTTTTTATGTGAGAAATCTACTATATAAAGCTCAAATATGGGCCGTTTTACGAAAATTGATGGCTAATTGCAAATATGGTAAGACTGTGTGTCGGACTTCAGCGGCGGTGCTGCTGCCTCGCCGCACGGCCTGCCTTCCTTCACAGACCCCGGCCTGCTGTGAGCTCCGTTAGGCTGGCAGCCCTGACAGAGCTCCAGGGGCCTGTAACTCCCCTCTTCCTGCTAGCTAAATGGCCCGTTGTGTGAGAGCGCGGTCAGCGAGCTTGTTACACCAGCAATCTCTTACCACATGTTACACACAATGTCACGCCACTTAACTATACAACATATACCTAAATGTATATAAAACTTACAACGGTGTCCGATTTCAAGTTAATTAATATTTGTGAAGTTTAGCTAGGTGTTTCGTTAGCTATGACTGTCCCTTCAATCCTATCTATGTAGCTACAAATCACAGATAGTTAAAGCTAACAACGGTGTCCGATTTCAAGTTAATGAATATTTGTGAGCTGTAAGGGTTTCGTTAGCTGCAACAGTCCCTACAATAATATGTGTACAAGATTGCGGCTAGTAAGCTAGCTTCATTTTTGGTCGTAATTCAAGTATATTTACAGTTTGAATTTTGTCACGCCACTTACGCATCTAACTAAATGTCTTATAAAGCTAACAACGGTGTCCGATTTTAAGTTAATATTTGTGAGCTGTAAGGGTTTCGTTAGCTGCAACTGTCCCTACAATCCTATGTGTACAAGATTGCGGCTAGTTAGCTTCATTTTTTGGTCATAATTCGAGTATATTTACAGTTTGAATTTCGTCACGCCACTTACACATCTAACTAAATGTCTTATAAAGCTAACAACGGTGTCCGATTTTAAGTTAATATTTGTGAGCTGTAAGGGTTTCGTTAGCTGCAACTGTCCCTACAATCCTATGTGTACAAGATTGCGGCTAGTTAGCTTCATTTTTTGGTCGTAATTCGAGTATATTTACAGTTTGAATTTCGTCACGCCACTTACACATCTAACTAAATGTCTTATAAAGCTAACAACGGTGTCCAATTTCAAGTTAATGAATATCTGTGAGCTGTAAGGGTTTCGTTAGCTGCGACAGTCCCTACAATCCTATGTGTACAAGATTGCGGCTAGTAAGCTAGCTTCATTTTTGGTCGTAATTAGAGTATATTTACAGTTAGAATTTCGTCACGCCACTTACACATCTAACTAAATGTTTTATAAAGCTAAAAACGGTGTCCGATTTCAAGTTAATGAATATTTGTGAGCTGTAAGGGTTTCGTTAGCTGCAACAGTCCCTACAATCCTATGTGTACAAGATTGCGGCTAGTAAGCTAGCTTCATTTTTGGTCGTAATTAGAGTATATTTACAGTTAGAATTTCGTCACGCCACTTACACATCTGACTAAATGTCTTATAAAGCTAACAACGGTGTCCGATTTCAAGTTAATGAATATTTGTGAGCTGTAAGGGTTTCGTTAGCTGCGACTGTCCCTTCAATCCTAGCTGTGTGTAGCTACAAATCACGGATAGTTAGCTTCATTTTCGGCGTAATTTAGAGTATATTTACAGTTTGAATTTCGTCAAGCCAGTTATACAACATCTAACTAAATATTTTATAAAGCTAACAACGGTGTCCGATTTCAAGTTAATGAATTTTTGTGAATTCCAGAGTAATTCTAAGAAGAGGCTAGCTATAGCTAGCCTCCTCTAGCTATAGCTCCATCCAGCCGCAGGCTCTATCAATGAGACTCGCGGACAAGAGGCGTGTATTTCACCGATCGTTTGTTTAAATAACTCAAAACATTATAATTACACACATTATAAGATTAACTGGAACCTGTGGTAAGAGATTGCTGGCGTAACAAGCTCTCTGACCGAGCTCTCACTCACACACACCTGGCATTAGGAAGAGGGGAGCTGCAGGCCCTGGAGCTCTGTCAGAGCACCGGCGTGTAGTAGTCCATTATCCAAAAACCGGTGACTTTGCGCGGGTATGGAGTGCTGTGGGCTGCCAGTCGTAACGGAGCTCCAAGTACCTCATAGCAGGCCGGGGTGTGTGAAGGAAGGCAGGCTGGGCGGCGAGGCAGTAACACAGGCAGCACCGGCACTGAACTCCGACACACAGTCGGACAAAATTTGCAATTAGCCATCCATTTTCATAAAACGGCCCATATTTGAGCTTTACATAGTTGATTTCTCGCATAAAAACTTTCAGAAGTGAATTTTGTAATGGAATAGCTGAGATCTGCGCGACCTAGATTCGGAAGACTACCTGATCTCAGGTCAATTGTGTAGCCTATGTAAGTAAATGTTGGGGCGTGACCGTTCTCTTAATACACCCATGGGCTGACAAAGGTTCCGGTTTTTGGGAGGTTGACGACAACTTCCAGCTTTGTTGGGATTCGCCCGTTTTCAGCGGCAGTTTCAAAATATGACATTTTCATAGTAAAGGGGTGTCAGTGGGACTTTGAGCTTCTATGTATGTCCTATTTACCCACCGAACTGTCGTTATTCAACTATGACAGGGTAAAATCGGTTTTGCATTCTATCACCCCTTTAAAATATTTTTGTCCTTTTTTAATGTTTTTGTTATGTTTTAAGTTTTTAGTTTTTGTCTAACTTTTTTTAAATGTTTTTGTCTCATTTTAACACTTTTTTATGTTTTTGTCCTCATAATTAAAAATGTTTGCCTTTATAATTATAATAAATTTGTCGTGCTACTAGTCTCACAGTGTTACTAACACATTCGTAAAACACACATCAAAACGTGTGCAATGATCGGGGATGTTGGGCTATGACTTTTCTAAGAGATTCGCCCAGCAGTTTTCATGAAATTCACAAACAAGTGCACTCAATTTCACCATAGACTTTAATGCTTTATTGGGAAATTCTCAATAAATCGAATTACAGAGCTCACCCCCACCCCTTTGAGGCCACACCAATCCACCATACTTTAACCTGTAAAAATAATAATAAAAGTTTTAACAGAAGACAAGACTTTGGCCTTTATTGGGCTAAATGTGCCTTCTGATATGAAGCACGTTTTTTTACGAAATCACAGTTTATGTATCGTCCAGTTATCAGATGGTTTCGTATTTTACGTTAATCAATCAAAACATCTGTGTCTGTTTTCTCAGCCTCCACCCTGAGATGTCACGTGTGTTCCGAGGGAGACCCGGTACAGAATGCCCTCAGGGTCAACAGTGTGCTGCAACGAAAATCGTTTCATACGAAGGTATTGTTACACTTTCTGCTGCCCAGGCCCGGATCTATAGTTGTAGTACCTCTACATACTACTCTCTACTGTTGTCTCTCTACATACTACTCTCTACTGCTGTCTCTCTACATACTACTCTCTACTGCTGTCTCTCTACATACTACTCTCTACTGCTGTCTCTCTATATACTACTCTCTACTGTTGTCTCTCTACATACTACTCTCTACTGTTGTCTTTCTTCATACTATTCTCTACTGCTGTCTCTCTACATACTATTACGGGTGCCACCCCTAAAATATGATTGTTCCCCCTCCAGACCCACCCCTGGATATATAGCCTATATCACATTTCCTAGTAATATTTTAATTGCTTGTCTTATCTTTACTTACATATGGTCGCCAACAGGGGCAAATGCCCTGCAACTTAAGAAAACACACGCAAATAGACAAAACACAAGCAAATTAAGAAAACAACTTCATTAATTTGACAACACATATGCAGCATTCAGCAAACATGCTGCAAATCCACACAACCAAATACACACAACACAACAAAATACATAAACATGCTGCATGCAGATTACTCAACGGAAGTTCTCTAGACCTCTAGGGGAAGCGCTAAGTTGAACAGCTTGATTTATGACCCCACAGGAGGAGAGACAGAGAGAGAGAAAGAAAGCGCTCTGCTATTTTATTAGACTCGGGTATGGCTGCAGCCTGGAGACCTTCTGTCTAATGCCTCCTGTCCATAGACTGTATATTAAATCAATATTATTATTATTAATATAATACAATATATTAATAATATACAGTCTATGCTCCCGTCTCATGCGCTCCCAGCTGGTGCCGTCCCCAAGTTTGACTTTTCAAAATAAAAGCTCACGTCTGGTCCGCTATGTTTTCCGCTTTTGTGTTTTGGATGTTTTTTGAACTAAACTGTACGGCAATCATGCTAATGAATAAAATAACTTTTTCAGCAGATTTCTTAGTTACAACATGATGGAGTTAGCAAAGCAGTTTTGTGTTTATACAGTATGTGCGGGTGGGATTTATTCAATTGGATAAATCCCACGGTCTCTACAAAGCTATAGCTCAACTGGCTGACTAAACAGGGAGGGACTAGAAATCATTTTTTAATTCCAAGAGCGAATTGCTCCACAATATGAATACAGATTGATCACTTATGTTGTTGATAAACGTTGTTGTATAATCACAATATTACACTTGAGGAGGCCTACACTTCAGTGATGCGCCTTTCGGACCTCGAGATGAAACCCTCTCATGTAATATGGCTTAAACAAATGTCAATGTTAAAAGCTGATGCAGTTATAAATGTTGACACACCCACCCAACCAGAGAAAACAAACATAGACTTAATATCTACAGTCTATGATCTCAAAGCAGTTGCTCTCTGTCTCTCTCTGTGTCTCTCTCTCTCTCTCTCTCTCTCTATCTGTCTGTCTGTCTCTCTCTCTCTCTCTCTTCTCTCTCTCTCTCTCGCTCTGTCTCTATCTTTTTTTATTGCGTCCAGGTTTTTATTACATAATCAGTTGTACAACATGTGGTTTATTCATTATGTATTTGAATTTGGGAAAATATTTAGTTCTCCCTCTCTCTCTCTCTCCCTCTCTCTCACTCCCTCTCTCTCTCTCTTTGTCTCTCTCTCTCTCCCTCTCTCTCTGTCTCTATCTTTTTTTATTGCGTCCAGGTTTTTATTACATAATCAGTTGTTACACTTTTTTGTTGCAGGTGGTTCAAAAGTTGAAATAAACTCACAAAAATGTCTCAAAGCTGAAGAGTGTGTCGATCACTCGATCAACTATGGACTCTCCCAAACCAAAGTTACCACCAAGTGTTGCAACACCCCTGACCTCTGCAACAAAGATCTGCTGGCCCCAGGTTAGGTTACTTGCTTATATTATCTGTTGGTATTTAAAGGGAAATTTCACCGCTGGAAAGCTGAATATATCTTTAAATGGGGTCACTTATGTAGTAGAAATGTGAAAAAAAAATTGAAATTGGTGCCTTCTAGGCCAAGATAAGATAAGATTTGGCTCATATGGATGAAAGACACCAAATCCCAGAATGCACTTGCTTTGCTGCTGTATGAGGCCACTCCCAAGCCACGCCTGCCCTTTACAGACAGACAGTGAGACGATCAACTCAACAAGTTTGTTTTATCGTCATTTCAACCATATCCACGAAAAAACGTTTCACCGTGGCTCAAGTGGTGTTACACATTTAAAACATGCTTTTTTTGGCCACAGCTGATACATTATCCTCACTTCTTTCAGCGGATTGATTGATAGCTCCAGAGTAAACAGAACTGTGTCCATGGCAACGCTCTGCTATGCATGGCAACGAACCCGGTCTCACGCCAAGTCGTGTAATAGTCACGTTATTTTGATTCATAAATTTGTGTACAGGTCACGCTTTTCGAACCTGCTCTGGGGGACACGACATGGGGGAAATGAGGCGCCACACGCCGGCACGACAACGGGACGGGCCGCCACTCGCGACCCGCGCAGGGGCACACTACAAGGGGGAATGAAACGCCGCACGGCGGCCAAAACAACGGAACGGACCGCCACTCGCGGTCCGGCACTTGCGGGCCGCCACTGGCGGTCCGGCACTCGCGCACTCGCGGTCCGGCACTCGCGGTCCGGCACTCGCGTACTCGCGGGCCGCCACTTTCAGCACTTCGCGGGCCGCCACTCGCAGGACACGATCCCCGGCCGCAGGGGCACACAACAACGGGGAAATGAAACTCCACAATAACGAGACGGATGGGGTTGAATGAACATAATTGTTGTTTCCAAGACTGTATGGCTGCAGCCATGCGTCCCATATCATGCCGTCCCGTCTACTTTTCAAAATAAAGCTTGCGTCCCAAAATTTCCATCGGGATGAACAGTTTCTGAGAAGCTAAGCGAGGATTCAAGATGGCTGAAACTCGTTTTTTCCTCGGCAATCTCCGGAAAAAGCCGACGGTCCAACCCCCTTTGGGCTATGCGGAAGTGGCTCCTAATACACAATGAATACAGGCTGTAGTCTTTTGCCTCTGGGCAAAAAAGCCTCAGATGACGCAAAAATCGTCATTTTGCGTCATCTGAGGCTTTTTTCCAGACCCTCACTACAGACATCTCCCCTCTCAGGGGGACATGAGGGAGGGAAGCATGGTCATTCAAAAATACTACCGGGGTTCTACTGATACAAAGCTTAATGCTAATCGGTGAAGTTTCCCTTTAAATGTTTGCACTGAAAGCGGTGTAGCTGTATGAGCAATAGCTGTTAAAAATGTGAAAACTACTCTCCCTAAAAGTTAAACCCTGGACCCTATGTTCTGATGGTTTTTGTGTCTAAGTGACTGACGAGAACAACAATCTTTGAAATGTGTCCAGTATTGAGCGCTGTAGCTCAGTGTGACCCTTTAGGACAAATGTTCAGCTTCAGTAAAACCTCTATAAGATCTTTCTGTTTAACCAGAAACAGCTCTGAAGTCACTAGCACTAAACCCACCAGACTCCATTTAAAAAAGCAATACTTTTAGCGTGTATAGAGCCAACATATTCTCACATGTAAATCTGTAAACTATGTGTTTATTTCAACCAAAACTAGAGTTGTGATGGTTGGAACGCAATTTCATGGATGTTTTTATTGTTAGAAATCCTTTAAAGTGCCCATATTATGAAAAAAAACACTTTTTCTGGGATTTGGGGTGTTCTTTTGTGTCTCTGCTGCTTCCACACACATACAAACTTTGGAAAACACCATCCATGGTGTTCTGAGTGAGATCTGGTTTCTGAATGTGTCCTGCCTTCAGTCTCCTGGTGAGCTGGTCAAAATCGGCTCGGACTGTGACGTCACAAATGAGCTGGCTAACCACAACCGTTAGCTCGTAGCGTTAGCGTTAGCATGCTAACGCTAGCATGCTACGTCGTTCTCAATAGCAAAGCACTGCTACAACACACACAAGTTCACCATAATCTACCAAAAGAACTACTTCCATGTGCTCCCTCATTTAGAAGTCTCCCAGCTGATCCTGCCTTGGAACTGACCAAAGTTGGAGAAACAGGCTCTCTTTTACTGTCTCTAGAGTTAGCTAGCTGACATGATCTACATCTGAGCTACTGAGCATGTGCAGTGCAATCAAAGATAGTACAGAAGAAGAAGATGAAAAGAGGTCTCACTCTGTAGCTAAAACAGAAACCAGGTGAAAAGAGGATCTGCAGCAGTGAGAGAGAGCTGTGCAGTACAACAACAATATGGTGTTTTTTGAAAATTAAACCATGTAAACCTATTCTGGTACAACCTTAAAATACAGTTATGAACCTGAAAATGAGCAGAATATGGGCGCTTTAAATAATGTTGTCAGACACTTATAGAATATTAATCTGAGTCTGTCAGCATTAACAACAGCACTTTAGTGAAGGTAAATAGAAGCTGCAAAATTACTATTGACTTATATTGTAGCTTGTTTCGCCGCTGCCGACTGCAGGGATCTGGCTTAATACTGGACCAATGTCAAAGGCACTTAGGAAGATAAATTAGATTCAAGTCCCCCCATCAATCCCCAAACAATACGAATAATGTTATGTTATATGTTCCAGAACTCCAATCCAAACCAAACGGTAGACTGTGCTACTACTGCGATGATCATTCTTGCACCAACACCCTAATGTGTGAGGGGATTGAGCAATACTGCATCTCACTTACAGGTAACCCAATAGACAACATACCGGCACACACACACACACACACACACACACACACAGACAGACACACACACAGACACACACACACACACACACACAGACACACACAGACACACACACACAGACACACACAGACAGACACACACACAGACACACACACACACACACACACACAGACACACACACACACAGACACACACACACAGACACACACAGACAGACACACACACAGAAACACACACACACACAGACACACTACTAACATTATACTTTCCTTCTCCCAGGCACCCAAGGAGGACAAAAGGTGACCGAGAAGGGCTGCGCCTCCAACTACATTTGCACTGCGAAGGATAAATTCTGGCCCGCAGAAATAACAACTAGCTGTTGCCAGGGCAACCTCTGCAACGGCGCCAGTAACCACGGCGCCGGCCTGGTTCTGCTGGTCGCCCCGCTGCTCTCTCTGCTCGTGACCTCTTATTAACTCCTGGAGATGCTGGAACCAGGGAGGGAAAGATGTAATTGAGATTATTTTTGACTGATACTGCGATTGTGATATGAGTCACGATATTGGAGGTTAATGACCAATTTTGTATCATTATTCTCATTTCATTGAAATATTGAAGTGTGATATTTTTTTTTGCATGAATCTGTAGCAAGCAAAGATGATTTCTGTAGTTTGTAGGAGAGGATTTGTAGGCCTGGATGTCTCTGCAGCACCATAATACTTTATTTTAGAACGGTTTGACACATATTGCACTAGTCCATATTGCGATTTCGATAAAATTATGATTAATTGTGCAGCCCTAACTGGACCTTTTTCACAGCAGACATGTTAACTTGTCATAGCAGGAAAAGCACAGCTGAGATTGATCACCTTAACGATGGCTCAGTTCCATCAAGTGTCCCAGTAAGATATTACAGTGATAGTGAACTATATTTCTGTCAGTTAAAGCTATAGTGCACACACACACACACACACAGACACACACACACACAAATACACACACAGACCCACAGAAACACACACACACACACAGACCCACACACAGACACACAAACACACAGACCTACACATACACAGACAAAAACACACACACACACACACACACACACACACACTGACACAGAAACACACACACACAGAGACACAGACATAGACACACACACAAACACACACACACAAACAAACACAAACACAAACACCGAACCAGACATCCACAGCGCTACCTATCCAACACATCAATAAATGGAATACAGCAAAAGAGTATATTGCACAATATCATAAATAAATAAAATAAAAATATGAACTACAGCACATTGTCCTACTTTACATATAATCCTTCGGTTGTACCCCTCCCTAAACTTTATTTAACTGGGTAATTGACAGGAATGAATGAGTTTTTTGATCGGTTGGTTCTGATATTGGGGTATCTATATCTACAACCGGAAGGGAGCGGCTTGAACTCCACTGACAGTGGATGGGTTATATCCATACAAACCCTATCTGCCTTCTGTGCCAGTCTGGTCAGATATAGTTGGTACAGGTCTACCTGTGGCCTACCAACAATTTTTCCACAGATCTTAACAATCTTCCCCAATTTGTTCCTATGGGTGATTTTTGAATGTCCATACCAACATACAATACAGTAGGAGAGAATACTCTCGATAAAGGACTTATAAAAAAGAGTAAAAATGTTGTTATCGACATTAAAATAGTTAAGTTTCCTAAGAAAATACAAACGTTGTTGGCCCTTTTTAAAAACTGCATCAGCACACTGATCCCAGGATGATTTAAGATCAATGATGAGACCGAGATATTTGCACTCCGTCACCATCTCTATCTCCTCTCCTCTAATCAGAGTCGGAGTGGGTGAGGAAGCCCCACGTCTAAAATCAAATACCAATTCTTTTGTCTTAGACGTGTTTAACTGCAACTGGGAGGCTTCACACCAGTCGGCAAATTCCTGCAACACTGGACCATGTTCAGTTTCATCTCGCTCCAATAAACTAATCACAGCAGTATCATCTGCAAATTTAATTATATGGCGTCCTGGGTAACTACTGCGACAACAATCAGTGTACAATATATAGAGCAGTGGTGACAAGACATTACCTTGTGGTGTCCCAATTGAAGTAAAGCGGACCCCAGATAATGTGTTTCCCACCCTTACTCTTTGTGGCCTCCCACTCAGGAAATCCAAAATCCATTTAATTAATGTTGAGTTTAGCTGGAAATTGTCTCTAAGTCTGTTTGCTAAAATGAGTGGGTGGATTGTATTCAATGCTGATGAAAAGTCTGCAAATAAGATGCGAGCATGCGTTTTACAACCCTCCAGGTGGGTATATAAATAGTTTAAAAGCACTGCAATGGCATCGTCCGTCCCCCTCCCAAATCTATAGGCAAATTGTAAAGGGTCAAGGACATGCCTACAGGAGTTAATGATGTGTGTTTTAATGATCCGCTCAAGTGATTTAACTAAAAGAGAGGTGAGAGCGATGGGCCTATAATCCTTGGATGAGGATGGATGGGAGACTTTGGGAAGGGGGGGTCACGACTGCTGTTTTCCAAAGCAGTGGAACCACCTGAGTGTCTATTGAGCGCTGGAAGAGGGAACAAAAAATTCCACTTAATTGGGCCGCACAGTGCTTCAACACTCTGCCTCCAATGTTATCCGGCCCCGGACTCTTCCGCACATTGGTCTTCTCAAACACTCGCTGGACCATCTCCTCCGTAATAATCAAAGTGCTTTCCATCCCAGCATCGTGGATGCTGTGTCCTCCATGAAATCATTTTTTTCCCCTGTCTTGAAGGGGGCGTTAGCCATCAACTTTATACCAGTCCATGCAGCCCTAGAATTCCCTGCAGCCAGGGTACTCTGTACCTTGTCCTTGTACTGACACCTGGCCTTATAGATCTCCTTATTGACCTTCCTTTGCATGTCTTTTTTGTTCTGTAAACTTCCTGAAGCAAAGACTCTCTTTTTCTCATTTAGTATGTCTTTTAGTTCTTTCGTCACCCACGGTTTGTTGTTTGGGTACACCTTAATGGTCTTAGTTGGAATGACCGCCCTCACACAAAAGTCTATGTAGCCCGAAATAGCTTCTGTCTGTTCGTGCAAGTCAGCTGAAGAATCCTCAAAAATGGTTCAGGATGTACACTCCAGGCATCCTTTCAGCGTCTCTACACTGCCCTCATCCCACACCTGGATCTGCTTCTTCACAGAAACACACACACACATTCACACAAACCCACACACACACACACACACAGACACAAAAACACACATAAACACAGACACACAGAAACACAGACACACACACACACACACAGACATAGACACACACAAACACACACACAAACCCACACACAGACACACAGACCTACACATACACAGACAAAAACACACAGAAACACACACACACACACACACACACACACCCTGACACAGAAACACACACACACACACACACTGACACAGAAACACACACACACAGAGACACAGACATAGACACACACACGCACACACAGAAACACACACACACAGACCCACGCTCACACACAGACACAAAAACACACACACACATTCACACAAACACACACAGACACAATAACACACATAAACACAGACACACACACACACACTGACACAGAAACACACACACAGAGACACACACACACACGCACACACAGAAACACACACACACACACACAGACCCACACTCACACACAGACACAGAAACACACACACACATTCACACAAACCCACACACACACACAAAGACACAATAACACACAGAAACACACACACACACACAGAGACACACAAACACAGACACAGACACACACACAGACATAGACACACACAAACACACAGACACACACACACACAATACCTTTTAGGCACCGCTGGAATTGCCTCTGTAGTATCAAGTATGAAACATAAATCTATAGTGGATATTGTGTGTAGTTTGTCGCCCCCATGAGGAATTCTGGGTAATAACAACAACACTGTCGGAGCGCCACATTATAGCCTTATTACATGTTACATTCAGGGACTTTATTACAAAATGTGTCAGATTATTACATAATGAAGTAAAGCTTTATAACATTTTGATGTTTTATTACAAAATGCATTTCAACCAATGAGAACTCCCGTTGATGCACAGCTTCTGTTCTGAGAGCTTATTATGGTCTGGAACCTGTTTTTATAGCAGATGTAAAGCTGAATAAATCCAAATCTTAATATCTTGCTGTGTGTTCTGATTGATTTCTGAGTATTTCTTTGAGCGCTAAATCATTTCTGAGTCTCATCTAAAAGACATTTGTTATAATAAAGTTGAAGAGTATCAACCCTAACAGTGAGTTCTCCCATCACACCATAACAAAGGTACATACAGAAAGACGTCTTAAATCTTCGTTTGTATTCAAGTAAAACAGAAGGTAAAAGTTCAAAATATTGAGCAAAAACTTGTTAGAAATCAAATGTACCGTAAGTGTGTATATACAGTATTTCTACCTTTTTCTGAATAAATATGCCTGAAATATCTTTATCTAAAGGGAAACATTACAATCCAAATATAAAAACATAATGGAAAATATTGCAGTAAGGCTGTCAGGAATTCTGTATTTCTTTCATCTATTTCTTCTCCTTTAGATTGACTTTTCTAATTATATCTAACAGTGACACACACAGACAGACACACACACACACACACAGTGACAGACAGACACACACACGTATTTCAAAATAGGAAACGTTACATTTTATAAGGTGTCTATTCATAATCATATGGTTGGCTTCCTCTTTTGCTTCAGAAGCAGACCGTTGGAAAGCACTAAAATATATGGCAGGTTATTGATTAGTATTACAGTTAAAGAAATATAAATATAATAATAAAACTGATGAAGGGTTATGATCAGTGTGACAGTGTTAAAAGGTCAGGAGGCTGGTGGTAGGAAAGTTATTCTGACTATGGCTCTTTGTATTCTGTACTAATATCAAACACACACACACACACAGACATAAACACACATTTACACACACACATACACATATACACACACATACACACACACACACATTTTAACCATTTATTTATGTCCGCATGAAGAAAAATAGTACAGGGACACAAATATTACAGATGCAGTACAATACATACACAAACTCCTGGACCAGTGGCACGCAGCAGGTCTTCACAATATCACTTAACAAGCTCAATACTCACTTCTTAAGGGCAGGGGCGTAGCACAAGACCCTGGGCCCTATGCATAGGCAGTCCTGATGGGCCCCCATGTTTCTCAACACCCCCTCCCCACACACACACACACAAATAAAAATAATAAAATAAAATAATAATCGGGCCTCTGTACACATGAATCTGTAGGCCTGGATGTTTATAGGGTAATAACTATTAACTGTAATGCTTGGAGTAGCCTGATAACACACATTTCAAACCTCCTTTCTAGCCCCATCATCCTCAATCACATCTTCTCTATCATCTTTCTCTATGAAGGATACATCTGATATTAACCTCTTATCCTAATTGTAAAAATGAATAGGCTCACATTCACAGACCCAGGCTCTTGGTAGGTGGTGTCTGACGGTGCCGGTTGGGGATGTGATGAACAGTGGCGATAACAGTCACTTTAAAGATAATGGAATAGTGACTTCAAATGGTAGTCGTAGTAGTTCATGTCATATCAGTGCACTGCAGGGCGTTACAGGATGTAGCGTGGCCCAGCAGAGCATGGATGGACGTGCCTGGTCGGGCTTGGAACTCTCCCCTGCCGGATCGGGCTGTGCTGGCCTGCCTCACCTCTACTTTTGTTATATTATTAATCTGACAACTATGAAGAGAAGCAGGTGGGCCGGTTAGGCGGACGCTGCAACTCCTCACTCCCTAACTATAAGCTTTATCAAATAGGAGAGTTTTAAGTTCATTCTTAAATGTGGTGACAGTTTCTGCCCCCCAAACCCAGATTGGGAGCTGGTTCCATAGGAGAGGAGCCTGATAACTGAAGGCTCTGGCTCCCATTCTACTTTTAGAGACTCTAGGTACCACAAGTAACTCCGCATTCTGGGAGCGCAGTGCTCTAGTGGGACAATAAGGTATTAGGAGCTCTTCTAGGTATGATGGTGCTAGACCATTTAGAGCTTTGTAGGTCAGGAGAAGGATTTTAAATTCAATCCTGGATTTTACAGGAAGTCAGTGCAGAGAAGCTAATACAGGAGAAATATGATCTCTTCTCTTAGTTCTTGTCAGAACATGCGCTGCAGCATTCTGGATCAGCTGGAGAGTCTTAAGGGACTTATTTGTGCAACCTGACAGTAGGGAATTACAATAGTCAAGCCTGGAAGTAACAAATGCATGGACTAGTTTTGAGACAGGATGTTCCTAATTTTGGCAATGTTATGTAGATGAAAAAAGGCTGTTCTTGAGGTTTGTTTTAGATAGGAGTTAAAGGATATATCCTGATCAAAAATAACCCCTAGATTTCTGACAGCAGTGCTGGAGGCCAGGACAATAACCTTCCAGAGTATATCTTATCTTATCTTTGGATAACGAGTTTCGGAAGTGTTTAGGGCCCAGCACGAAAACTACAGTTTTGTTAGGATTTAACATTCAGGATTTTACATCTTGCATGCTTGAAGTTTAGCTAACTGACTGGTTTCATCTGGTTTCATTGACAAGTATAATTGGGTGTCATCCGCATAACAGTGAAAGTTAATTGAGTGTTTCCTAATAATATTACCAAGAGGAAGCATATATAAGGAGAATAGAATTGGTCCAAGCACTGAGCCTTGAGGAACGCCATGGCTAACTTTAGCGTCCTTGGAGGATTTATCATTAACATTAACAAATTGAGATTGATCAGAGAAATAGGACTTAAACCAGCTTAGAGCTATTCCTTTAATGCCAACTAAATGTTCCAATCTCTGTAACAGGATATGGTCAATAGTGTCAAATGCAGCACTAAGATCTAGTAAAATTAGTATGGAGACAAGACCTTTGTCTGCAGCAGTTAGAAGGTCATTAGTAATTTTCACTAGTGCCATCTCTGTGCTATGATGCTTTCTAAATCCTAATTGAAAGTCCTCAAATAAGCTATTGCTATGTAGAAAATCACATAACTGATTAGCAACTACCTTCTCAAGGATCTTGGAGAGAAAGGGAAGGTTAGATATAGGTCTATAGTTTGCTAAGACCTCAGGATCGAGGGTGGGTTTTTTCAGAAGAGGTTTTATCACAGCTATTTTAAATGACTGCGGTACATAACCTGTTAATAAGGACATATTGATCATATCTAGTAATGAAGTGTTAACCACGGGTAACGCTTCTTTGAGTAGCCTCGTTGGGATGGGGTCTAAGAGATAGGTAGAGGGCTTAGCTGAGGATATCTTTGACATTAATTGTTGAAGGTCTATAGGATAAAAGCAGTCTAAGTATATGTCGGGTCCAGTCGTTCTTTCTAGCGGTCCTGCGTTTAAAGGTGAACCGTTAGAAGTTGAGGGCAAAAGGTGATGGATTTTATCTCTAATTGTTATAATTTTATCATTAAAGAAGCTCATGAAGTCATCACTACTCAGAGCTAGAGGAATGGATGGCTCAGTAGAGCTGTGACTCTCTGTCAGCCAGGCTACAGTGCTGAAAAGAAACCTTGGGTTGTTCTTATTTTCTTCTATTAGTGATGAGTAATAGTCTGATCTGGCCTTTCTTAGGGCCTTACTATAGGTTTAGGTTTTCTTCTCAAAGAAAGCCAAATCAGAAGAAAGGTGAGCACTAACTAAAAAACCAAATCCATGGTGCTAAACTGCTTGAATATCTCCGCGACCGTTAGCGCTAAAAACGGACTGAGACAACCCATTGAAAGAGCAGAACATACACTTTCAAATTATAATTTGGTTATACACGTAATCTAAGGTAACTGCTAAATAGATAAACTATACTAACAATGCTGTTTGAACATAACACACCATTGTAATAGCCTAATTTAAAACATGTTTCATTTAAAATGAATAGGCTATAATGTCTATAAAAATTAGCAAAAACCTTTAAATTGTTTTTTTTCCCCCCCTTTTAAAAAACCCCATGTCAACAACTATAGTTATGTCAGATTTAGTAGAAGCAGATGTTAACATTGTGAAACACATGGCCCTCAGTTTCAGAAACTGTCCCACCAGGGAGTGGAGTAGCAACAGACCCCTCATCCTCTTTGGATTTGAGACAAGGGGAGCTTCTATCAAAATTAAAGCAAACCATGTTTAGCCATTTTGATTCAAAGGTGTTAAGTAACACTAACATATTAGTGTGTTTTATTATATTAGGTTACAATTAGGATAAAAGGTTAATATCTACGGTGGCCGGGAAGTGCAATGCAACATTACAAAGAATGAAACACTTTTACATTTTGGAAAACAAATTTACATTTTGGAAAACAAAATAACATTTTAGAAAACAAATTTACATTTTGGAAAACAAAATAACATTTTCGAAAACAAATTTACATTTTAGAAAACAAATTTACATTTTGGAAAACAAAATAACATTTTAGAAAACAAATTTACATTTTGGAAAACAAAATAACATTTTCGAAAACAAATTTACATTTTAGAAAACAAATTTACATTTTGGAAAACAAAATAACATTTTAGAAAACAAATTTACATTTTAGAAAACAAATTTACATTTTAGAAAACAAATTAACAAGATGCAAAACACTTTTACCAGTCCCGAAACAAATTTACAAATGACAGATTCTTCACGGAAAGGGAATGTACCACATACCGGAAGTGATGAGGTTTTGTATACATGTCGCCTTGACTACGGCAGTTATGGATCGAATGCGTCAATAGAGCCGCCATCTTGGAACAGGGAGGCACTCCCCTTATATACTGTCTATGGGCCGTCCTTAATGCATCAGCGTCAATGTAGGCAAAGGTCTAACGGAAATAAAATCACTATAAATCGTCAAAATCTCATGCGATGTTCTAGTTTTTTTAAACAAAAAGACAAAGAGACTAATTAATGTGTTAATACAAAGAATATTTATTATAATCAGTTCACAGATGAGTACAAACGGAAACTTCACCCTTCTGAACTAAGAGGTTCTGCTTCAAAGTGAAGTTTAAACACTAATGATTCATTTATTTCTGCATGTATTTATTTATTTAACGAGACTTTAAAGTGGTGGTTCGTAGTCCACAGTCCGAGTCCCCGCCAGACTCCCTTTAGGAAACCTGTGATTTAAACTTCAGCAGGCTGTGACAGTCCGCTCCGTTCAGTCCTGGATCTGATTCTCCGGGCTTCCCTTCCCTCCAGCGGGCCCAGCAATACGGCCTGGGTCTCCAGCTGCGTGGTGTCGGTTTTGGCTCCCAGGAATGGGCAGTGAGCTCCAGGTCCTGCAGCTGCAGACGGACTCAGCTGCCCCCGCTGTAGCCCGATCCGGCCGCGGCTGTCGAACGTTCCCTGTTTTTCCAATGTTTCCGTCAGGTCCGCGTCATATAAAAACTCCAAACACCCGACAACACGTAAAGTCACCATAAACTTCATTCCCGCCATATACTCACTCACAACAACACAAATTGACTGCGCTCACCAACAACACCTCATCACTTCCGGTATGTGGTACATTCCCTTTCCGTGAAGAATCTGTCATTTGTAAATTTGTTTCGGGACTGGTAAAAGTGTTTTGCATCTTGTTAATTTGTTTTCTAAAATGTAAATTTGTTTTCGAAAATGTAAATTTGTTTTCTAAAATGTTATTTTGTTTTCCAAAATGTAAATTTGTTTTCTAAAATGTAAATTTGTTTTCGAAAATGTTATTTTGTTTTCCCAAAAATGTGTAAATTTTTTTTTCTTTAAAATGTTATTTTTTTTTCCAAAATGTAAATTTGTTTTCTAAAATGTTATTTTGTTTTCCAAAATGTAAATTTGTTTTCCAAAATGTAAATTTGTTTTCCAAAATGTAAATTTGTTTTCTAAAATGTTATTTTGTTTTCCAAAATGTAAATTTGTTTTCCAAAATGTAAATTTGTTTTCCAAAATGTAAATTTGTTTTCCAAAATGTAAATTTGTCTCAAGCTTTGTAAAAGTGTTTCATTCTTTGTAATGTTGCATTGCACTTCCCGGCCACCGTAAATATCAGATGTATCCTTCATAGAGAAAGATGATAGAGAAGATGTGATTGAGGATGATGGGAGTGAAGACAGCAGAGAGCATGAGTCTTGCTCTGAGCACAGTGTGGAAATGAGAGCTGAGGAACTGGAAAGTAGGCAGAGCACTGCAGACCAGTTTTTGCCAGATGATCTAGGACTATGGTCAGATAAAGTAACAGATGATCAGAGAGACACCATAGTATGCAGGTTGGCAAGTAAAGGTACAGAGAAAACCAACAAAATGTAGTAGTAACCACAGTAAAGTAGGCTAGAGAATGTTGAGAAAGGAGGTTTGAAATGTGTGTTATCAGGCTACTCCAAGCATTACAGTTAATAGGTATTACCCTATAAACATCTAGGCATACAGATTCATGTGTACAGAGGCCTGATTATTATTTTATTTGTTGGGGGGGAGGGGTGAGTGTGTTGAGGAACATATGCAGACCGTTGAGAAATGACGCACTAAAAGCTATAAAACCTGATAAAAACTGATAAAGCTTTATGGTATAGAAGGATTAGGATTAGTTTTACAGTTAAATAAATATTTATATTAAAGTTGAGGAACAAACAATGAGGAACTAAGGGTGAGGAGTGGCTGTGTTATAGGCAACAGAATTATTTGTTGCTACACCATAATGTAATTTTAGTAATAAGTAATAAACACACACACACACACACATGCATACACACACACAGACCAGATACAGACACATAGACAGACACTCACAGAAAGACACACAAACACACACAGACACACAAAGACACACACCCACACACACAGATTCACAGACACACACACACACAAACAGACAGACTAACACACACAGACAGACACACAGACACACACACACAGACAGACACACACAAACACACACACACACACACATACACGCACACACACAGACACACACACACAGAGACATACATTATTTTTAACATTATTCAGAAGTCTAATAACTAAAAATCTTCCAATGAGAGAATTTATACAACAGGCCAAACAGCTCATTCTGTATTTTAGCTGTAGCTACAGACAACATTTACATTTTTAAATTACGGGGCAAAGTCCGGGGTAACCAGCTACCCCCCTCGTCATACATCGAGGCGTTATGAACGAGTTTTGAGGATGAAGACAACGCCTCCTCAGGAGAACCACTTAAAGCCGTAACACACCAAACTGTTACTCAGTTGTATCCCTCCGTCAACATGTATCTCCTGGCGCTGATGTTCGGGATTCTGCTTCTACCTGAAGGCAAGTTCTTCTTCTGTTATCTGTTCTCATAATGTTGATTAATTTACTTCAGAGTTAAACTGTAAGATATTAATCCCATAGAACAGAAAAGGTTCTGGCACCAAACTTACCCAAACTTTGCATTGTAATTAAAAAAATAAATAATGCATGTGTAGTTAAAGTTACAACACAGAAGATTTTCTTTTCAGACAAGGCTGCGCAGTTAGTAAAACTTCTCAAAACATTGAAAGAAACTTAAAAAATGTGGAAAGAAATTTCGAAAAATGACGGGGAAAAAATTATAAAAAGCAAAAAAGCTAAAAAAAATTAAAAACGTAACAACGCCAGCGGTCCATGTGAGTAAAAAAAATTTTTTATTATGTTTTTGTCCTTTTTTCACACTTTTTATGTTTAAGTCTTTTTTTACACTTTTGAAATGTCTTTGTCCTTATAATTACAATGTTTTTGTCTTTATAATTATAATAAAAAATGTTTTTGTCTTTATAATTATAAGAAATCTGTCCTGCTACTAGTCACACAGTGTTGCCAACACATTCGCAAAAAATACATCAAAACGTGCGCAATGATCAGGGATGTTGGGCTATGACTTTTCTAAGAGATTCGACCAGTGGTTTTCACGAAATTCACAAGTGCACTAAATTTCCCCATAGACTTTAATGGGAAATCGTCAAGAAATCGACTTACACAGCTCAAATCCCCCCCTCTTTGGGGCCACACCGATCCACCATACTTTAATGTGTAAAAATAATAATAAAAGCTTTAACAGACGACAACACTTTGGCCTTTATTGGGCTGAATGGGACTTCTGATAAGAAGCAAGTTTTTTAAGAAATCACGTTTCATGTATCGTCCAGTTATCAGACGTCTTCAGATATTACTTTACAGTTTTTTCCGATTGCTAAACGACAGTGGGCACAACTGGAGTCACATGTGCAAAACTCAAACTACAGTCTGCACTACCAACAGTCACCTGAGCTAAACAGTTCACATCACCTGCAAAACTCATTCAAAGCAACACAACTCTTAACACACGTCTCAAAACAGGCTCAGTGCAGCCAAACACTATACATAAGCCTCACTGAGATAACACACGCTGTCACTCAGAACACACTGAGGGTAAAAACACTAGCATCAATCACAATACAGAAATTACAAACTTTTTCATCTTTACAGTTTGAACAATTTGAGTGACTTGACACTACTCAATAGATTATTTAAGGAAAAAATATAGATTGTATAACATACCAATTTTTACATAAGGTAAACAAGAAGGAATGGAAATTAGTAGTTTTTTTCAATATAGTATTTTATCTCTAGTAATTTATGGAATTACTTGGGGAAAAAACTAAAGGTACATAACAGTACCAAAGAATATTGTGACTAATCCTGCCTCTCACCAGCATCATGTGGCAAGTTTTCTTCATCACATTGGATGTCTGCATTATCTCTAAATAAAAATGATTGTGGTGTTTCTATTGCTTTCACCTCCATCACTTTCTGAAAAACAGTAAGAACACAGTTTTACTATTGTAAAGATATAGTGTTTTTCACTTTTTTTATAGCTGTGTACATAACATCAGACATCTTACCTGGACATGTTGGTATCTTTGCTCTTTTACCTGTATCTCTCAAACGGTACAGTGTATAATTGTTTCATTCTTATTTGGTGTTTGTATACAAAAAAAGGCTTTCTGAGCTTTCTTTATATAAATACCATATATGTTCACTAACTAGTCTAAAATAAGACACTTGCTTACGCTTTCAGCTAAAACTGCAATCAGCAGTGTTTGATAGGCACCAGACTGAAATCTATTCTGTTTTGAATGTGTGGTTTACAGTTGTGACAGCAGTGTGTTAGCATTTGAACAAAGTGCTGTAAATCTACAGTGTTGTGCATGTTGTGGTTAAAGTCATGGGATAAGTGTGTAGAGTTCTGAAATCTGTGTTCAAGCAATGAAAAACGAACTAGAGTTTGGTCCACATGAACTGCTGCTGTGCAGACTGTGGTTAGAGTTTTGCACATGTGACTCCAGTTGTGCCCACTGTGGTTTAGCAATCGAAAAAAACTGTAATCAATCCAACATCTGTGTCTGTTTTGTCAGCCTCCACCCTGAGATGTCACGAGTGTACAGCGGATGCCTTGGGAACGTGCACGCCAACAGTCAAAGAATGCCCTGAACAGTGTGCTGCAATGAGAGAAGTTAGATACGCAGGTATTGTTACACTGCTGGCCAGGACCGGATCTATAGGCATAGTCCCTCTACATACTACTCTCTACTGTTGTCTCTCTACATACTACTCTCTACTGTTGTCTCTCTACATACTACTCTCTACTGCTGTCTCTCTACATACTACTCTCTACTGCTGTCTCTCTACATACTACTCTCTACTGTTGTCTCTCTTCATACTACTCTCTACTGCTGTCTCTCTACATACTACTCTCTACTGTTGTCTCTCTTCATACTACTCTCTACTGTTGTCTCTCTACATACTACCCTCTACTGTTGTCTTTCTTCATACTATGACAGGTGCCACCCCTGAAATATGATTGCCCCCACACAGGGGTGCAGTTATAAATGTTTTATTACCACGAGTTCACAGACACGTCTCTGCTGATTGAGTATCACATGGGACCTGAGCCGAGACACACCCACCAAACCAGAGAAAAGATATCTCAACATAAACTTACTATTTACAGTCTATGATCTCAAAGCAGTTGCACTCTCTCTCTGTTTCTCTCTCTCTCCCTCTCTCTCTCTCTGTCTCTCTGTCTGTCTCTCTCTCTCTCTCTCTGTCTGTGTCTGTCTCTCTCTCTCTCTCTCTCTGTCTGTCTCTCCCTCTCTCTCTTTCTCTCTCTTTCTCTCTCTCTCTCTCTGTCTCTTTGTCTCTCTTCTTTTTTTATTGCGTTCAGGTTTTTATTACATTTTTAGGTTTTATTACATCATGTGTGTTACACATTTTTGTTGCAGATGGTGTAAAACATGTTGATCAAATCTCAAAAGGATGTGCTGTGGCTGAAGACTGTGTCGAGCACTCGATCAACAATGGATTTTCCCAAAACATAATTACCACCAAGTGTTGCACCACTCCGCTCTGCAACCAAGATCTGCTGCCTCCAGGTTAGGTTACTTGCTTCTATTGGTATTTAGATGTTTGCACTGAAAGCGGTTTAGCTGCATGAGCAATAGCTGTTAAAAATTTGAAAAACTAATCTCCCTAAAAGTAAAATCCTGGACCCTATGTTCTGATGTTTGTTGTGTCGAAGTGATTGATGGGAACAACAATTTTTGAAATGTGTCCAGTATTGAGCGCTGTAACCCACGGCAGTGAACCAGGCTGCAATGTGACCCTTTAGGATAAATGTTCAGCTTCAGTCAGCGTCCACTAAAAGTTCTGTTTTTGCCGCTGACAGACTCAGATTTTTATTCTAAGTGTCTGACAACATTATAGAAAGTATCCCTATAGAGATAGACCTTTAAAACCTATTTAAGCCCTTTCTGTTTAACCAGAAACAGCTCTGAAGTCATTAACGCTAAACCCACCAGACTCCATTTAAAAAAAACAATACTTTTGGTGTGTATAGAGCCAACATATTTTGACATGTAAATCTGTAAACTATGTGTTTATTTCAACCAATACTACAGTTGTGATGGTTAGAAAAGTGGAAAGATTTAAAAACAAATATTTTTATTTTGTTTTTCTTAACTGTAAATGAAGTGTGTTTTACGACGTTACAATTACTAATTATTTACATGGAGTCTGGTTGGTTTAGCGAACGCAATTTCGAGGATGTTTTTATGTTTTAAAAGAATGATCTTACTCTTTAACAGAAAGGTCGACCTCCTTAAAAATCCTTTTCATAACGTTGTCAGACATTTAGAATACAAGGTAAATACAAACTGGACAATAACTTTTAACTTACATTGTAGCTTGCTTCTCTGCTACCGAGCCATGTCACAGATTGTTGTACCCATCAGTCACTTTTTTAAACAGGCACTAAGGAAGATAAATTGCATTCAAGTCCCCCCCTCAATCTCCCTCTACACCCCCAAACAATATGAACAATATTATGTCATGTTTCCAGAACCCCAGTACAAACCAAACGGTAAACAGTGCTACTGGTGCAATGGACGAACGTGCACCAACACCCTAAACTGTGAGGGGAACGAGGACTACTGCATCTCAGTAAACACAGGTAACACACACACACAGACATACAGAGACACACACATACACACACACACACACAGACACACACACAGACATACAGAGACACACACACAGACATACAGAGACACACACATACACACACACACACAGCCACACATACACACACACACACACGCACACACACAGACAGAGACACACACACAAAGACAAACACACACACACACTCAGACAACAACACAGTGTGTTTCCTAGATGGGAATCAGCTGTGATTGATCAATTTGCATAACTTCAATCAGCTGTTTTTGAGTAGCAATATATTTGTGTTTATTTGTGAACAGCTGTTCCCTTCCTATTTACGTTAGATGAAGTTATCTGTTCTGACTTACAGTGTGAAAGCATTTGTGAATTTGGAAGTAAATATCCATTGTTTTGGTCTTCACTGAGCTTGTTTGTAAAAGATGTTCAAGCATTTTAAATGTGTTAACTGTATGCATTGTGTGTCATAGTAACAAGAAATGTGTCACTTGTATATATATATATATATATATATATATATATATATATATAAGGGTGTGACGAGATTTCTCGTCGAGGTGAAAAGAGTGACAGACAAGACGAACACAATATGTAAACATTGTAAGAAAGAAATGCCGTACTACTAACTACAGTGCAGTAGTTAGTAGAGAGCTGTGGTGGTGCTGTAAGTGTTTTTGCATACAGTGCTCGTTTTGTTCCTTGGAAGTTCGTGTAAATGTGACGTTATTTGAATCTATTGATACGTGTTCACGGAGACGTTTTTGTCGTTTTTTTACGTGGTGGACACAAAACGAAAATGTAAAGTAATTTTGTATTTCAACGGGAAGCATATTTTGTGCCCACAGCACGGTAGTAGTAATAAAAAGCCGAAAGCCGCATAGGGAGGTTGGTCGGGGTGGTGGATGGGTCAAACAACACAGGACTTTCACCCGGGGCGGGGGATCGCGTCCGTTGGGCGCTTTGTTTCCGGGGATGGCGCGTCCCTGCTTGTGACGTTTTGTCCGCGTGATATTGTCGGCGTCTACCCCCGTCACGCGCGCTTTCAGCGCCTTTACCCCCTTTCCCCGTAAGTTTTTTCCTAAACACAACCTCCGCCATCCCGTTACTGTGGGGCGTCCCCAGCGGGCCGTCTCGCGGGCGCCTCCCGGCTTATGGAGCGACCTTTTCGGCCGCCTCCCAGCGTCCTTTCCCCGAGAAAATAATGTAACAGTTACACGTAAAAAATAATGTAACAGTTACACGTAAAAAATAATGTAACAGTTACACGTAAAAAATAATGTTACATTTACACGAAAAAATAATGTAACAGTTACACGTAAAAAATAATGTAACAGTTACACGTAAAAAATAATGTTACATTTACACGAAAAAATAATGTAACAGTTACACGTAAAAAATAATGTTACATTTACACGTAAAAAATAATGTAACAGTTACACGTAAAAATAATGTAACAGTTACACGTAAAAAATAATGTTACATTTACACGTAAAAAATAATGTAACAGTTACACGTAAAAAATAATGTAACAGTTACACGTAAAAAATAATGTAACAGTTACACGTAAAAAAACGTCTCAGTGAACACGTATCAATAGATTAAGAATAACGTGGACATTTACACGAACTGCCGTGAGACCGGGTTGCGTGTTAGCCGCGGTATACGGCATTTTTTTCTTACAATGTTTACATATTGTGTTCGTCTTGTCTGTCACTCTTTCGCCGATTATTATTTCCGCAGGAAAACCAAAATGTTGCCACACAAATGATTTAAAAGTGGCAGGGGGATCTTCAATAGTAATTCCACGCTCCCATCACGCTGACATCACATCACCCCCCGGACAACTTTTCACCTCAACGAAATCTCGTTCGTGAACCCAATCTCGTGATGTGTCTCGCCTCGTGGAGTAAGCATCTCGTCACACCCCTAGCTTGTAACCTTGGTTCTCTGAGTAAAGACTATTTTTCCCAGTCATATTTCTTAACTGAAGTTTTCTTTAAATTAGTGTTAAAATCGCCTCGTCTCGTGGACCCCAATCTCGTGTCCGTCTTGTCTCGTGGAGCGAGTGTCAGTAACCCCCTAATATATATATATATATATATATATATATATATATATATATATACAGTCCAAAAGTTTGGACACACCTCATTCAAATGCATTTCCTTTTATTTTCATGACTATTTACATTGTAGATTCTCTACTGAAGGCATCAAAACTATGGATGAACACGTGTAATTATGTACTTAAAAAAGTGTGAAATAACTGAAAACATGTCTTATATTTTAGATTCTTCAAAGTAGCCACCCTTTGCTTTTTTGATAACTCTGCAAACCCTTGGTGTTCTCTCAATGAGCTTCATGAGGTAGTCACCTGAAATGGTTTTACCTTCACAGGTGTGCTTTGTCAGGGTTAATTAGTGGAAGTTTTTCCTTATTAATAAAAAAGCAAAGGGTGGCTACTTGAAGAATCTAAAATATAAGACATGTTTTCAGTTATTTCACACTTTTTGTTAAGTACATAATTCCATATGTGTTCATTCATAGTTTTGATGCCTTCAGTGAGAATCTACAATGTAAATAGTCATGAAAATAAAAAAGGAAACGCATTGAATGAGAAGGTGTCCAAACTTTTGGCTCTAATTAGCATATATATATATATATATATATATATATATATATATATATATATATATATATATATATATATATATAGTGATAGGTTGAATATAGATTGATACACAGATGTTGTGCTAACTGTGTTAAGAGTTTAGGAAAGTTGTTAAAAGTATTGCTACAATGTAAGTTATAATAGTTATATTAATTAAAGTATATTAATAGTTGTCATAGCAATTGTTAAAAACTGTAAAACATCTCCCACTAACATTACTTTCCTTCTCCCCAAAGGACTAAGCGTGATCAAGGGTTGTCTGACCAAGGATTTCTCCGGTATGTGCACCCACGGACTCCCATACAGCTGTTGTCAGGGGAACCTCTGCAACGGAGCCATCAGCAGCAGCAGTGCTGGCCTGGTGCTGCTGGTCGCCCCGCTGCTCTCTTTGCTCGTGACCTCTTATTAACTCCTGGAGACGCTGGAACTAGAGCTGCACCATATGAGGAAAATATGTAATTGAGCAAATATGTAATATGTTAGCAGCAAGCATTTTGTTCCCAAATGTCTTAGACTAGCTATATTTCTGTCAGTTAAAGCTATAGGGCACACACACAGACACACAAACACACACACACACACACACACACACAGAAACACAAACACACACAGAAACATGCACAGACAAAACACAAACACACACACACAGACACACAAACATGCACAGACACACACAAACACACACACGCACAGACACACACACAAACATGCACACACACACACACACAAACACACACGCAGACACAAACACACACAGACACACACATACAGACAGAGACACACACACACACACACACACACACACAGAGACACACACACACACAGACACACAAAATATCCTCCTGCAGACACACACACAAACACAAGCACACACACACACACACACAGACACACAAGCACACACACACACACACACAGAGACACACACACAAACATAGACACACATACACGCACACACACACAAACACACACACACACACACACAATACCTTTTAGGCACTGCTGGAATTGCCTCTGTAGTATCAAGTATGAAACATAAATCTATAGTGGATATTGTGTGTATAGTGTAGTTTGTCGCCCCCGTGAGGAATTCTGGGTAATGACAACAACACTGTCAGTACCTCCACATTATAGCCTTATTACATGTTGCATTCAGGGACTTTATTTCAAATGCGGCAGATTATAATATAATGAAGTAAAGCTTTATAACATTTTGATGTTTTTATTACAATATGCATTTCAACCAATGAGAACTCCCGTTGATGCACAGCTTCTGTCCTGAGTGCTTATTATAGTCTGGAACCTGTTTTTAATATTTAATGTCTGTTACGTTGGCGCCGATGTAAAGCTTAATAAATACCAATCTTAATATCCTGCTGTGTGTTCTGATTGATTTCTGAGCGCTAAATCATTTCTGAGTCTCATTTAAAAGTCATTGTTTATAATAAAGTGGAAGAGTATCAACCCTAACAGTGAGTTCTCCCATCACACCATAACAAAGGTACATACAGAAAGACGTCTTAACCCTTGGGTTGACTTTGGGTCAAATTGACCCGTTTTCCATTTTTGATTTAGATCAGAAAATATGGGACGTAGAAATAAGCAGATTGTGTGTGTGTGTGTGTGTGTGTGTGTGTGTGTGTGTGTTTGTGTCGGTCTATATATGTGTGTGTGTTTAAATGTAAAGAAGAAAAGTTTTAAAAATTTTAAACGTTGGATAAAGCAAAAAGAAACTGTGAAAAAAGGCAAAAATGTGGAAAAGAAAATGTGTTTTCTTTCAAGGTTGACGGGAAGACAACACAAGGGTTAAATCTTGTTTTTTTATAATAAAACAGAAGGCAAGAAGAAGAAGTTCAAAATATTGAGCAAAAACTTCACGATTCTGTTAGAAGTCAAATGTGTGTATATACACACACAAAAATATATATTTTATATATATATAAAAAATATATAAATATATATATATATATATATACAACCCTAAAAAAAAAAAAAAAAAACCCTATATACACACACACACACACACACACACACAAATATAGGGGCTCTTGGATACATATATATATGTTATTTTGTAATTAAATGAAATATCATTTTTTAATTATTGTTTTGGCATTTACAGCATTTACTGAATACATTTTTTCATGTAAAATGTTCTAAAAACACTAAAGTTTGTAGAACCAAACCCAACTTTAACAGTTCATTCACAATAAATAATACGCTAATGAAGAAATAATGGGCAGAACATTTAAAACATGAATAAAGTAACAGGACAGAAATTCAGTGTTTTTTGTTTAAAGCAGTAAAATAAACAAACGACAAATCTCAAAAATGTATTGGTTTACTTTTTTTGTATTTTATTATCAAATATCACCAATATTCACAATTTCAGTCAAAAAATAGGCAGATTTGAGAGAATAGTAACAAACACAGAGCAAGCAATATCAATAACTAATACAATTATTTACTAAAATAAAATTATAAAACTGAAGAAAAACAATCTGTTTAAAAAAAATGAAAAAATATTTTTTTAAACAATTAAACAAAAAAAGAAAACTAATTTTAAAAACAGAAAATAAATAATACAAAAAGAAGAAAAAAATTGACGAAATAAATAAAATAATAAAAAAAAAAGAAAAAACAAGTTGTCAGTCAGGCATTTAGGTACATAAATATTCACACAGTTAGGCTTTTCTGAGTATTACACAGCAGTGGAAAGTAATTAAGTGTACATGTAACATTAGTATTGTAGTATTTTTATAGTCTGGTATTATTACTTTTACTGAATACTTCTTACCCCGCTGGTATTGCAATATTTAACAGTTTTTTACAGCGTTATTTCGTTCAGATACGCTGCTTCAGGAGTTTAAAGCGGCTGTTCCAGTGGCTGCTCTGAGATCAGCGTTCCGTTCGGCGGTTTCCCGCCTTTTTGCTGTGACGCGGCCGCACAAACTGACCTGAGGTCTGCTCCAACGGCGCCGTCACTGCGGCCCGCCCACAAGGAGGTTAAACTCACTACACGGCTTCCTCCTCCGGTGTCGCGGGGCCGCCATTTTTGTACCCGATAAAACACAAAAATAACCGTTTTTTAAAAATCACTCCGGTCAGGCGAGCTAACTGCCGGACTCCGATTCACGTCAGGGGGACGTAAGCTCGCGGGAATATCCGAAAGAAGAAGGTAAAAGACGCTTTATTTTAACTTTCCAACAGCCTGCTTTCACACAGGCTAACCGCTAACAGAGCTAGCTGGTAAACAACGTCAACGAACACACGATGGAGACCGCACTTCCGGTCAGGACTTTCAACATAAAACACGGGCTGACAAAAAATATTTTAAAAAAAGTGCTGCAGTTGTGAAAACTAACATTACATTGTCACTTACACTGAAACCCTTTTATAGTTTTATTAAATTATAAAATACAAAGATGGGAAATCACCAGATTAAATAGCCACTGTCATTTAAGTTTGAGCAAAACCTCTCTGAACACCTTTTAATTTAAGATGTTATCAAGTAGGACCAGAGGTGGAAACTAATTACCATTTCTAACATCACTGTAATCAAGTAGTTTCTTGCGTGTATTTTAAAACCTGTAAGTTTATCACAGTAATAGTACTTATACCTTTAATTAAGTAGATTAAGATACCGGTAGTTTTGCTTGCGTTCTCCAAAAGTAATAGTACTTTTTGTGTTCCCTTTCCACCTCTGAGCAGGAGACGCTTCCATACACACGCTCTTATTTTGAAGGCCGTATCATCCATAACATCCAGGCGATACAGCGGCGGTCTCGCGCTAACTTGCCTTGGTAAACACGAGCCCGGAGGAGCCGGACGAGCAGCGGTGGCGCCTTAATATCAAAGTTTAATGCTTTGTGGAAAAAATAGTGCACATCACTGACCCGTTTGTGTTCAACAGAGTAGCAGAAGCGCATAAAACGCCGCCCACGCGGAGGGATTTGATCTGTTTTAGCCGGCTAGCGTGCTAACATTAGCTTAGGTTAGCCGAGAGAAGAGCACTGCGGCTCCCGAACCTAAACCTGCACGCAGTAAGTAGCTTCTCCTCCGTCCTCTCGATGTTTAAAAAACCGACTTTTAATCTCCAGGTGTAAGACGGCTCACAGAAGTCGGATATATTTTGATTTAAAAGAGTTTCGCGGGACCAACGTCCCGTAAGCGGTTTGACGTCGCGCGCTTGCAGAATGCTATTTTAACCGGATGTGGAAGTAGTTTTTTCTCCGTGTGTAAAATAGGAAATTTCTCTCTGACTTCCCCCGGAAAACCAACAACTTAATATCAAACGGTTTCCTGTCTGTTGTTGTTGTTGTAAATGTGTCGGTGCAGCCGGTAACTGTTTTAAACGGCTGTGGTTTGTAAATAAGGGCTCGCGGAGGGGAGAGACGGGGGGACGTGGCACATGGCGGACTCTTTTCTGTCCGAACGGGCGCATAAAATGGCTTCTCGTCTTTTTCCGTTGTTTCTCCATCCAGATACATTGCGGCGTTGCTGCGTCCATTATCGGACAGAAAGTGTCCGCCTAACTCACCCCAGATTCGGCCACTTTTACACCCAAACAAAGCACTGGTGGAAGAAGTACTCAAGGCACTTTACATGAGTACTAAGTACTAATTCCACACTGTAAAAATACTCTGAACATAGGGGGGTCAAAAACACAGAAAACATTGTTGGGGGAAATGTATAAATAAATAAATAACTTTAAAATAACTGTCCAAAAACAACTTCAGAAGTAGACAAAAACGTTGGAAAATTGACAAAAAACAACAAATTTTGGAATTAGGTGACAAAAAATCCTTTAAAAAAAATGCTGAAAATTGACAAAAAATTAAAATAGGTGATAGAAATTGGAAATTGAAAAAGGTGACAAAAACGTTCACAAACAACCAGTGGAGGAAGTAGTCAGACACTTTACTGCATTAAAAGTACTCTGTTTACAGTAGTATTGATCTTTATTTTGACTTTTTAGACTTTTTATCTTTTGAATATTTTGACTTTTTATCTTTAAATATTTTGACTTTTTTATCTTCAAATATTTTGACTTTTTTTAAATATTTTGACTTTTTAAATATTTTGACTTTTTATCTTTGAATATTTTTGACTTTTTATCTTTTAAATATTTTTGACTTTTTATCTTTTGAATATTTTGACTTTTTATCTTTTAAATATTTTGACTTTTTGTCTTTTAAATATTTTGACTTTTTATCTTAAATATTTTGACTTTTTATCTTTGAATATTTTTGACTTTTTATCTTTTGAATATTTTGACTTTTTATCTTTAAATATTTTGACATTTTGGATGTGGAATAAAGTGTGAAACTGCGGAGCTGTTTAGCGCATTAAGACGTGTTTAAGGGCATTTCTGCGTTCTATATTAACGTGGTTTTTGTGTGTGTGTGTGTGTGTGTCAGATGTCGCTGGTGGACCTCGGGAAGCGTCTGCTGGAGGCGGCGCGGAAAGGTCAAGACGATGAGGTCAGAAACCTGATGGCCAACGGAGCGCCGTTCACCACCGACTGGGTGAGACTTCAAACGCTCGTTGCGTTTAGAAAAGACTAAAGTCTGACGTAGAGCGCGGCGTACGGAGACAATAAAATATCGCGATATTTTCGGACCAAATTCCTCGATATCGATACCGCGACGATATTGTAGTGTTGACTATCGGTGCTTTCACAACATATTAACACAATGAGATTTTAGATCAATAATCACCAGTAATGTGGATATGATGACTAAGTGGGTAAAAGGTGAATAATAGAAGAGCTACAGCAGTCTGGTGAGGTCAGGAAATGACATCACTTTACTGTGATGCAGCCTTTAACACCAGGAGAAGACACTTATGTCATATTACGATATCCCAAATCTAAGACGAGCTCTAGTCTCGTATCACGATATATTCATATATTGCCAGGCTCTAGTGTGTGTGTGTGTGTGTGTGTGTGTGTGTGTGTGTGTGTGTGTGTGTGTGTGTGTGTGTGTGTGTGTGTGTGTGTGTGTGTGTGTGTGTGTGTGTGTTGGAGTTACTGTGTGTGTGTGTGTGTGTGTAAATGTAAAGACATATCTGTGTGTTACTGTGTGTGTTTGTCTGTGTGTGTGTGTGTGTGTGTGTGTGTGTGTGTGTGTGTGTGTGTGTGTGTGTAAATGTAAACACGTGTGTGTGTGTTAGTTACTGTGTGTTTGTGTGTGTGTAAATGTAAAGACATATCTGTGTGTTACTGTGTGTGTTTGTCTCTCTCTGTGTGTGGGGTGTGTGTGTGTGTGTGTGAGAATGTAAAGGTGTGTGTGTATACTGACATATATGTGTTTTTGTGTGTGCGTGTGTGTGTGTACTGACATATACGTGTGTGTGTGTGTGTGTGTGTGTGTGTGTGTGTGTGTGTGTTTGTGTGTGTGTGTGTGTGTGTGTGTAATGACATATATCTGTGTGTGTGTGTGTGTAATGACCTATATCTGTGTGTGTGTGTGTGTGTGTGTGTGTGTGTGTAATGACATATATCTGTGTGTGTGTGTGTGTGTGTGTGTGTGTGTGTGTGTGTGTGTGTGTGTGTGTGTAATGACCTATATCTGTGTGTGTGTGTGTGTGTGTGTAATGACATATATCTGTGTGTGTGTGTGTGTGTGTGTGTGTGTAATGACCTATATCTGTGTGTGTGTGTGTGTGTGTGTGTGTGTGTGTGTGTGTGTGTGTGTGTGTGTGTGTGTGTGTGTGTAATGACATATATCTGTGTGTGTGTGTGTGTGTGTGTGTGTAATGACATATATCTGTGTGTGTGTGTGTGTGTGTGTGTGTGTAATGTAATGACGTGTGTGTGTGTGTGTGTGTGTGTGTGTGTGTGTGTGTGTGTGTGTGTGTGTGTGTGTGTGTGTGTGTGTGTGTGTGTGTGTGTGTGTGTGTGTGTAATGACATATATCTGTGTGTGTGTGTGTGTGTGTGTAATGTAATGACATATCTGTGTGTGTGTGTGTGTGTGTGTGTGTGTGTGTGTGTGTGTGTGTGTGTGTGTAATGTAATGACATCTCTGTGTGTGTGTGTGTGTGTGTGTGTGTGTGTGTGTGTGTGTGTAATGTAATGACATATCTGTGTGTGTGTGTGTTTCCTGTAGTTGGGGACCTCCCCCCTGCATCTCGCCGCCCAGCACGGCCATTACTCCACCGCCGACGTGCTGCTGAGGGCCGGGGTGAGCAGAGACGCCCGCACCAAGGTGGACCGCACGCCGCTGCACATGGCCGCCGCCGAGGGACACACTGTCATAGTAGAGCTGCTGGTCCGGGTGAGAGCCAATCAGGATTCAGTCTAGACTTCTAACCAGCAAATGAGAGCATGACACCAGCTGACAGGAAGTGAGAAAAAAGGCATAGTAGGCTATAGTATGTCGAAAAAAGTCATAGTGTCTCAAACTGCACACTTCTGTCGGTACACCGCTAATGTGAACTGACCACTTCCTGCCGTAGTGACCACTTCCTGCCGTAGTGACCACTTCCTGCCGTAGTGACCACTTCCTGCCGTAGTGACCACTTCCTGCCGTAGTGTCCACTTTTGTATCGTCCCAGAAGTAACACTTGATGTTAAAACGCTTACCGGAAACGACGAGCTCAGTCGGCTCGCCGCCTCTCAAAATCTGACGAAAATCTTCTGAAATGAAGACAGATTCAGCAACTGCACACACACACACACAGACACACACACACACACACACAGACACACACAAACACACACACACAGATATATGTCATTACACACACAGATACACACACACACACAGATATATGTCATTACACACACAGATAACACACACACACACACACACACACACAGATATATGTCATTACACACACACACACACAGATATATGTCCTTACACACACAGATACACACACACACACAGATATATGTCATTACACACACACACACACAGATATATGTCATTACACACACAGATACACACACACACACACACACACAGATATATGTCATTACACACACACACACACACACACACACAGATATATGTCATTACACACACAGATACACACACACACACACACACACAGATATGTCATTACACACACACACACACACACACACAGATATATGTCATTACATAACACACACACACACACACAGATATGTCATTAACACACACACACACACACACACACACACACACACAGATATATGTCATTACACACACACACACACACACACACAGACAGATATATGTCATTACACACACACACACACACACACACAGATATATGTCATTACACACACAGATACACACACACACACACACACACACACAGACAGATATATGTCATTAACACACACACACACACACACACACAGACAGATATATGTCATTAAACACACACACACACACACACACAGATATGTCATTACACACACACACACACACACACACACACACACACACACACACACACACACACAGATATATGTCATTACACACACACATACACACACACAGATATATGTCATTACACACACACACACACACACAGATATATGTCATTACACACACAGATACACACACACAGATATATGTCATTACACACACACACACACAGATATGTCATTACACACACAGATACACACACACACACACACAGAGACAAACGGCCTATTTCTCACTTAAAATGTTTTCAGAAACCGTTTCGGTGAACTATAGTTCATCTTGACTATACTAGTCAAGATGACGCCCGTTAGTGCGCGTAGTGTCCATTGTTCCACACTGAACTTTTCACAATTTTTAGGGGGTCATTTGGGTACTTTCAGTGCTCTGACTTTTTGCGTTACTACGATATACTTATCGTGAAGTGTGCAGTAGGGGCTTTGAGACACAGCCATAGCGTGTCAAAAAAGTCATATTATAGTATGTCGAATAAAGTCTTTAAAAGTCATAGTATAGTATGTCGAAAAAGTCGTATTATAGTATGTCGAAAAGCCTTAAAAAGTCATAGTATAGCATGTCAAGAAAAAGTCATATTATAGTATGTTGAAAAGTCTTAAAAAGTCATAGTATAGTATGTCGAAAAACTCAGAACAAAGTCATATTATAAGATAGACTTTATTAATCCCACTCTGAGTGCTGCAGCAGCTCCAAAAAGTGTTTACACACATCAGAATAACACAAATACACATTAAGTAGACATAGGAGAAAAAATATAAATAATGACAGGGAATGGAAAAATAGAATAGAATTAGTTATAGAAATAATAATAATAATAACAACTAGAAAACTTGCTGTTTGACATCACAGGCCATCGTCACCACAGGTATATAGTTAATATCATTAGTAACAGCTGATCTGAGCTACCTTAACTCTGCTGTTTGACATGTCCTGTAAGAGAGGACAACACGGCCTACAGTAAAGAGTCTCCATGATGGGAGGTGTGTGTGTGTCAGAACATGTTGCTATGGTGATTTCCGCATATTTCTTTTTTCAATTTTATCGGCAGTTGGTATGATCAAAGCCAAAAGTTTAAGTATGATGGATTCCATAGTTACATGTCTGCGAGCCCGGCACAACATTTCCTACATTTTGACCAACAATGATGTATGAAGAGTAAATACTGTAGGGGAGAGAGTGATTTGTTTGGAAACATTTCAGAGAATCGTACTGCAGCTTCACCCTCTAGCTCTCAACATTCTGGCCCCATACACACACATTGGAAAATCTGAAAGGGTCTGAAAACGAATTGCAGCTCCATTTCTTTTCATTGTTTCTATCGGCAGTTGGTATGATCAGAGCCAAAAGTTTATGTCCGATGGATTCAGTAGTTACATGTCTGCGACCGGCACAAAATTCCCTACATTTTGACCAACTATGATGTATGAAGAGTAAATACTGTAGGGGAGAGAGTGATTTGTTTGGAAGAAAGTTCAGAGAATCCTACTGCAGCTCCATTGTTTTTTTTGTTGTTTCTATCGGCAGTTGGTATGATCAGAGCCAAGAGTTTACGTCCGATTGATTCCATAGTTACATGTCTGCGACCGGCACAAAAATCCCTACATTTTGACCAACAATGATGTATGAAGAGTAAATACTGTAGGGGAGAGAGCGATTTGTTTGGAAACATTTCAGAGAATCGTACTGCAGCTCCCCCCTCTGTCCTCCCCTCTAACGCTCAACATTCTGTCCCCATACACACACATTGGAAAATCTGAAACGGTCTGAAAAGACGACAATACGTAAACCGTGATTTCGTAGAAACCGTGCTTGATATCCGAATGAACATTCAGCCCAATAAATGCCAAAATCTTGTCTTTGGTTTAAACTTTTAATTTTCTTTCTACATTAAGGTATGGCGATACAGCATTGCCCCAAAGAGGGGTTGTTTAGAGTGATGTTAAGCGATTTTCCCGAAGATTTCCCATTCAAGTCTATGGGACAATTTTGTGCCGTTTTTTGCCGATTTCGTGAAAACCATGCGGCAAATCTCTTAGAGAAGTCATAGCACACCATTCCCGAGCATACCACACGTTTTGATGTATTTTGTGTGCACGTGTTGGCAACGCTCCGTGACTAGTAGCGGGACAAAAAACAGGTGGATAATAAGTAAGGGTTAATGCCCGACGAGGTGTCCTTTGTCAGGTATTAATGGACGACGGGGAGGCGTGAACCGTCCGACGCGCAGCATATAAAACATTAGTTCATATTTTAATTAGTTTTACAATCGAAATCTAAAGTTTATCCAAACAATAACTCCGTTTCCTTGGTTACGCCTGACGGTTTGACTAATACCTGGAACAATCATTCCCATCCATCAGGTTCTTATGCAACGCAAACGTTGTTCACTCCCCCCAGGAAACAGGAAGGACCTTAGATACGACTTGCCTCCCTTAGCAACCGGAGATATTTATATAGTCCGCTCAGCTGATAGAAGCCTTCAGTTTAGCTACGAGCCAGAAAGCTAACGCTATGCTAGCAAGAGCCAAAGTCAATAACATTGTGTACAGTAAAAATAATTTGACAGTATGTTGAACAACAAGACAAGCTAGCTATCCAGCCATGTCATTGTCCCCAAAACAATATAACGACTTTTACAAAGAATTTGATCCGCGATGTGTAACGTTACTGTCGGCTGCAGCGGCGCAGCCTGAAGCAGCGAGCTGAGATATGTGAGATAACGTTATTCTCTGTGAAACAAAGTCAGTCCAGAGGGCCAGTAGAACTTACTTCTTGCAGCCTGTGTGTTTTAGCGCCATCCGGTGGTGTTCAGAGGACGAGTTGGAAACAATAAATCCACATTTCCTTTTTGATTTAATGTAGCGCATTCATTTAGAACAGTAAACGGTCAGTTTCACCGGAAATCCTGTAGTAGGTGTCCAAAATAACTTTTTAAATGGACACCCTGCAGCCAATCAGAATCGAGTATTCACCCAGACCATGGTATAATATTAGGTATGGGCAATAATAGACATTGTGCCGATTGCACATCAGCACACTGAATAATAAAAACAACAACCATAGTCATAAATGCTGTTTTTTTTTTTTTTTACTTTTTCCAGAGCGGAGCGGACATCAACGCCAAAGACATGCTGAAGATGACGGCGCTGCACTGGGCGGCGCAGCACGGACACCACGGCGTCGCCGAGACGCTCATCAAACACGGCGCCGACGTGCACGCGCTCAGCAAGTTCGACAAGTCGCCGTTTGACATCGCCGCCGACATCCAGAACACGGAGCTGATGCTGCTGCTGCAGGTCAGATGCCGGTTACAGTCATAACCACGGTTACACAACTTTATCGACACAAACGTGGGTCACACAGAACCATAGATATAGGACAATAGACATGACATGACGTCATAACTAATGGATTACCTGGGTAGTGTTTACATGCTTACTATACAAGCTTTATTATGGGCTGTGCAGCACATGTAGCTTTATCTAAAGGACCAAAGTGAATAGGGAGGCTGGCATCACTTCTCACCAGTATAGCGTAGATGAGACATTTATTTTGTACATATAGGTCAAGTTAAACAGCAAAAAGGTCAGTGAACTAGCTAGCTAGCTGCGTAGCTTTACTGTTAGCTACTAACAGACCAGCTGCATTCTAACTTCAGTCAAAGTAACGCTAACTGCTAGCGCTCAACGGCATTGATTTATTAGCAACACAGATAATTAATGACCGGCAACCATTGTTTTGTGAGCTACGCTAACTTAGCTCAAATGTTGTGTCTGTCTGTCTGTCTGTCTGTCTGTCTGTCTGTGTGTGTCTGTCTGTCTGTCTGTGTGTGTGTGTGTGTGTGTGTGTGTGTGTGTGTGTGTGTGTGTGTGTATAGGAGGGCATGCAGAACCAGGTGAACATGAACCAGGTGAGCATGAACGTGGAGACGAGCAGCACCAACCAGCCGCAGTTCATCATCCAGGGAATCCCGTCCATCCAGGGAGGGGTGGTCAACCTGGCCGAGCTGCTCAACAAGGCCAACGCAGGTACACACACAACACACACACACAGATACTGTATATGTCGGAGTAAACTGTCTGCAGTTTTGTTGAAGTCACAGAGAGTCACGGTTGGTTTCCAGTGTAGTTACAGTTTTTCATAACTTCATGCCAGACAGCGTTTGCTGCGATATGATATTAATGGCGAGGTGAAAACGGCGCTGTTGACGTTACACTTCCTGTTAGACAAGCAGGCACAATGGTGGTTTCTCTGCCCTGCTGACTGACTGACAGGTTGCAAAGCAAGGCACTTACATTAAGGTTACTCTGAGTGAGCAGTGTTACCAGAATTTTTTAATTTTGATAACCGTTTTGATTCGCAATAAAGGTGGAAAATAAAAGCGTTGTGTTGAAATGGATTTTAAAACATATGGTGTCGAAAAAAGTATCGTTAGGAACCGGCATCAAACTAAGGTATCGAAATTGGCACCCGGATCGAAAGATTTTGAACTTCGCCCAGCCCTATATATATATATATATATATATATATATATATACATACATACACACACACACACACACACACTCACTCACACACACACACACTCACTCACTCACTCACTCACTCACTCACTCACAAAGTAAACTTTCACCGTTCTCCTTTTACATGATTGTTACCGGCCGACCCTTCCCCTTTAAGACAGGTGGTCATGTGACGTAACGTTAGCCCGAGTCTCTTAGCGTGTAGAAAAGTACCGTAAGCGGCAGCTGCCGCTGACACAGTGATGGAAAAGTATTAGCAATCACTGTGATGCTAATACTTTTCCTCGGGTAGTCAGTGTTTTTTTATGTACGCTGCAAAGACGAACTAAATCACCTGATTAATGCAACTTAATCCCCGACATCTCCCGGCCATTTTTCACCGCAGAAAGCTGCTACCGGCCAGGCTAAAGCTAACATAGTCAGCCTAAAGAAACAAGGTGTCTGCCCCAGCTAACGTTACGGTTAGGGGCCGCGACGCTGGGAACGTAACACTAATCTACAACAGCAGTCGGTTTCTGATATAACGTAATTTACACTGATTTGAGTGCTCTTAAATACAGTTTGTTGCAAGTATGTGCATATGCAGGCTCTGCCAACCACCAATCACAATCAATGTTGATAAATTTATCATACAACCAAAGCAGGCCCCATGCCAATCTCTAGGTAGACATCAATGGCAGTGTGTTGAGTTATTTTGAGGGGACAGTACATTTACACTGTTATACAAGCTGTACACTTAATACTTTACATTGTAGCAAAGTGTCATTTCTTCAGTGTTGTCCCATTTAAAGATAAAATGAAATATTTACTAAAATGTGAGGGGTGTTCTCACTTTCGTGAGATACTGTACATATACACACACACACACACACACACACACACACTCGGTCCCAGCTGTTGGCCGATCTGTGGAGTTTTCACGTTTTTGCGTCTCTTTGTGTGTTTCAGGCGACTCGGAGGAAGCGATGGCCGCTAGCGCTCTGGACTCCAACATCCAGCACGCCACCGTCGTCAACGAGGCCGGTCAGAGGGTCATCACCATAGTAACGGACCCGCGCCACAGGCAACCTGCATACCACCGCGCGCGCCCCCTTCTTGTTGAAGGAGCGCGGGGAAGAGAGGGGGTCACCATTGCCCCACTCTGGTGTTTCCCCTCTCATTCCCCCTGCTCTGGTGTTTTCCCCTCTCATTCCCCCCGGCTCTGGTGTTTCCCCTCTCATTCCCCCTGCTCTGGTGTTTCCCCTCTCATTCCCCCTGCTCTGGTGTTTCCCCCTCTCATTCCCCCTGCTCTGGTGTTTCCCCTCTCATTCCCCCTGCTCTGGTGTTTCCCCTCTCATTCCCCCTGCTCTGGTGTTTCCCCTCTCATTCCCCCTGCTCTGGTGTTTCCCCTCTCATTCCCCCTGCTCTGGTGTTTCCCCTCTCATTCCCCCTGCTCTGGTGTTTCCCCTCTCATTCCCCCTGCTCTGGTGTTTCCCACTCTCATTCCCCATGCTCTGGCGTTTAAAAACCGAACACTTAAAAACCAAAATGTAGCAGTGGAGATGTAGCCCAATATATTGATTTGTGTGTGTGTGTGTGTGTGTGTGTGTGTGTGTGTGTCTGTGTGTGTGTGTGTGTCGTGTGTGTGTGTCTCTCTGTCTGGGTGTGTCTGTGTGTTTTCAGTGTTGGCGGTGCCGGCCAACACCGTGACGGAGGAGGTGGTGACTGAGGAGCCTCAGCCTCCGCCCTCCAGGAAGAGGAAGCTGGAGGTGACCAACAACCACAACGACACGGGAGAGACGGTAAGACACGTTGACTGTGTGTGTGCGTGCGTGTTAGGGCTGACGAATTCCGAAATTTGATTTATAATTCGTTGTGAGCTAACATTATGTACCGAGTAACCTTAGCACAACATAACGGAGCTAACATTAAATACCGAGTAACCTTAGTACAACATCTCGGAGCTAACGTTACATACCAAGTAACCTCCGTACAACATCACAGAGCTAACGTTACGTACCAAGTAACCTTAGCACAACATAACGGAGCTAACGTTACATACCGAGTAACCTTAGTACAACATCACGAAGCTCGTGTTACGTAAAGAGTAACCTTAGTACAACATCACGAAGCTCGTGTTACGTAAAGAGTAACCTTAGTACAACATCACGAAGCTGACGTTACGTAAAGAGTAACATTAGTACAACATCACGGAGCTGACGTTACGTAAAGAGTAACCTTAGTACAACATCACGAAGCTCACGTTACGTAAAGAGTAATCTTAGTACAACATCACGGAACTAACGTTACGTACCAAGTAACCTCAGTACAACATCACGGAGCTAACGTTACGTACCAAGTAACCTCAGTACAACATGAAAGAGCTAACGTTACATACCGAGTAACCTCAGTACAACATCACGGAGCTTACATTACGTACCAAGTCACGTTATTACAACATCACGGAGCTAAGGTTACGTACTGAGTAACCCCAGTACAACATGACAGAGCTAACATTACTTACCGAGTAACCTTAGTACAACATCACGAAGCTAACGTTACGTACCAAGTAACTTTTGTACGACATCACGGAACTAACGTTACGTACCGAGTAAACTCTGTAAAACATCACGGAGCTAACGTTACGTACGAAGTAACCTCAGTACAACATGACAGAGCTAACGTTACTTACCGAGTAACCTCAGTACAACATCACGGAGCTAACATTACGTACCAAGTCACGTTATTACAACATCACGGAGCTAACGTTACGTACCAAGTCACGTTATTACAACATCACGGAGCTAAGGTTACGTACTGAGTAACCCCAGTACAACATGACAGAGCTAACATTACTTACCGAGTAACCTTAGTACAACATCACGGAGCTAACGTTACGTACCAAGTAACCTTTGTATGACATCACGGAACTAACGTTACGTACCGAGTAAACTCGGTAAAACATCACGGAGCTAACGTTACGTACCAAGTAACCTCAGTACAACATGACAGAGCTAACGCTACTTACCGAGTAACCTCAGTACAACATCACGGAGCTAACATTACGTACCAAGTCACGTTATTACAACATCACGGAGCTAACGTTACGTACCGAGTAACCTCGGTACAACATCACGGAGCTAACGTTACGTACCGAGTAATATGCAGACTTTGGCTGATTATGGGTTGAATTATGTGATCGAATAATTGCGTTTTTCTGGAGGGACTGGACTCTTTGCGGAGAAACTCAGATTTACAGATCTGTCGATTAAATCAACTAATCTAATTAAATTACTTAATTATAAACTAATTAGTCGATGCAATTGAACGAGTGTTAGTCGTGTTAGTCGTCAGCACTAGTGCGTACGCGTGTGTGACAACCTTTTGTCTTGAATTACGACAATATTTTCTTTCAAGGGGTGATAGAATGATTATATCGGGTATTTCACACTGTTCCTTATGGTCTCCTAATGGGGTATGTAACATTGGTTGGGCTGAAAATGGCCTGGTTGATATTTTATTGGCTCTTATGCATCCCTGTGTTTTGGCCCTATTTGTAACAAGAGCTTTTCTTCCAAATATGGTATGCTCATGAATAATTAGATGAGCTGCGCGCTGATTGATTGAGCGAATCCCCATACACACACATTAGTTAGAGTAATCAAATAAAGCTCAAATATGGGCCGTTTTACGAAAATTTATGGCTAATTGCAAATTTGGTAAGACGTGTCAGACTTTAGGAGCTCCACACAGTCTGACGAGAAAGCGGCAGCCTGCCGGCATAACTATAATATATTTACAGTTTGAATTTCGTCACGACACTTATATCACAGCTACCCCAAGGTCTTACAAAGCTAACGTTGTGTCCATTTTCAATGTAAGGCATTTTTATGAACGTCACTCGTTTTGTTAGGAGGAACAGCTAGCTAGCTATATGTCCCATTCAATACAATAGGAAAAGATCGCTGCTAGCTAGCTAGCTGCACTTTCGGCGTAACTATAGTAGCTATATTTACAGTTTGAATTTCGTCATGGCACTTGTATCACAGCTACCTCAAGGTCTTACAAAGATAAAGTTGTGTCCATTTTCAATGTAAGTCAGGCGTTTTGTTAGGAGGAGCAGCTAGCTAGCTATATGTCTCATTGAATACAATGGGGAAATACCGCAGCTAGCTAGCTACACTTTCGGCATAACTATAATATATTTACAGTTTGAATTTCGTCATGGCACTTATATCACAGCTACCCCAAGGTCTTACAAAGCTAACAGTGGTGTCAGATTTAAATTTAATGATTTTTTTTGTGAACACTAGCTAGGGGTTTCGTTAGCTGTGACTGTCCCTTCAATCCTATGTGTACAGATTGCGGATAGTTAGCTTCATTTTTGGTGTAATTCGAGTATATTTACAGTTTGAATTTCGTCACGCCACTTATACAACATCTAACTAAAAGTCTTATAAAGCTAACAACGGTGTCCGATTTCAATTTTATATTTTTTTTGTGAATTTCAGAGGAATTCTAAGAGGAGGCTAGCTAGCCTTCATTGATAGAGCTACATCCTCATCTATCAATGAGACTCACGGACAAGAGGCATTTTATTTTAACGATCGTTTGTTTAAATAACTCAACACATTAAAAGAGTAACTGGAATCTGTGGTAAGAGAATGCTGGCGTAACAAGCTCGCTGACCGCGCTCTCACTCACATACACCGGGCATTTAGCTAGCAGGAAGAGGGGAGCTGCAGGCCCTGGAGCTCTGTCAGAGCAGCGGCATTTGGTAGTCCATTAGCCCACAAAACGGTGACTTTGCGCGGGTATGGAGTGCTGTGGGCCAGCCTTGAGCTCCAAGTACCTCATAGCAGGCCGGGGTCTGTGAAGGAAGGCGGGCCGGGCGGCGAGGCAGATACACAGGCAGCACTGGCAGCTGAACTCCGACACAGTTGGACAAAATTTGCAATTAGACATCAATTTTCGTAAAACGGCCCATATTTGAGCTTTATATAGTTGATTTCTGGCATTAAAAAAAGTCTCAGAAGTGAATTTAATGGTAAAATGGCATATGAAAAATGTATACAATTTCTGAGATCTGCCCGACCTAGAGTCAGAAGACTAACTGATCTCAGGTCAGTCGTGTAGCCTATGAAAATGTTGGGGCGTGACAAAGAGACTAGAGACAAATGAGGAGGAGCCACCGAATTGACGTCAACTAGGAGGCTTGTTGAGATTTGCCTGTTTTCAGAGGCAGTTTCAAATAGTGAGATTTTCAGAGGAAAGAGGTGTCAATGGGATTTAGAGGTTCTATGTATAGTACAGGCCAAACGTTTGGACACACCTTCTCATTCAATGCTCTCTACTGTTGTCTCTCTTCATACTACTCTCTACTGTTGTCTCTCTTCATACTACTCTCTACTGTTGTCTCTTTACATACTACTCTCTACTGTTGTCTCTCTACATACTACTCTCTACTGTTGTCTCTCTTCATACTACTCTCTACTGTTGTCTCTCTACATACTACTCTCTACTGCTGTCTCTCTACATACTACTCTCTACTGTTGTCTCTCTACATACTACTCTCTACTGTTGTCTCTCTTCATACTACTCTTATGTTGTCTTCTCTACATCTACTACTCTAGCTGTTGTCTCTCTACATACTACTCTCTGCTGTTGTCTCTCTACATACTACTCTCTGCTGTTGTCTCTCTTCATACTACTCTCTACTGTTGTCTCTCTTCATACTACTCTCTGCTGTTGTCTCTCTACATACTACTCTCTACTGTTGTCTCTCTACATACTACTCTCTACTGTTGTCTCTCTACATACTAACACATTGAATGAGAAGGTGTGTCCAAACTTTTGGCCTGTACTGTATGTCCTAGTTACCCACCAAACTGTCGTTATTCAACTATGACAAGGTAAAATCGGTTTTGCATTCTATCACCCCTTTTAAATATTACAGCTTTTTGCCTGGAAACTGATGACTGAACTGATGTTTAAACTGTCCTGTTGTTGTTGTTTAGGAGCTGCTGCAGAGGCAGCTGCTGGAGGCCAACAGGAAGGCCCAGGAGTACCGGACGCAGCTGATGCGTAAGGAGCAGGAGGCCGAGCAGTACCGCATCAAGCTGGAGGCCATGTCCCAGAGCCAGACCACCATCAACAACAACAACAACAACGCCGCCGCCGGGGGCAACGCTGCCAGTCCCGAGGAAGTGGTGGGCGGCGACGAGGAGGACGAAGAGGAAGAGGAGGCGTCCGGCGCGATGGTGGAGGAAGGAGAGATGGTGGTGCTGCAGGACGGAGGGATCATCATGGAGGGGGAGGAGGGGCAGGTCACGCTGGTGGAGACGGGCGGAGAGACCACCGAGGTCAGCTCCTAACGGGAGAGGAGAGACAGATCATAAACGGGAGGGGTTTGAGTCACAGCGGGAGGATTTAAAGTGTGTGAATCGTTCCCACGAAAAGACGGCGGAGAGGAGAGACTGAATGGCTCGCTTTCGTGAGAACACAGCGAGACGATTTAAAAGACCAATGGAAACAAAAGACTGGCTGGCCTAAACACACATACATATATATATACACACACACAGACACACAGACACACAAACACACACAGACAGACACACAAACAAACACACACACACACATACACAGACAGACAGACACACATACACACACACAGACAGACAGACAGACAGACATAAACACACACACACAGAGACACAGACACACACACAGACAGACAAACAGACAGACACACATAAAACCACACAGACACACACAAACACACACACAAAGACTGACTAGCCTAGACACACACACAGACAGACAGACACACATAAATACACACAGACACACACACTCACAGACTGACTGGCCTAAACAACAAGCTAACACACATACACACACACACACATAGACACACACACATAGACAGACACACAAACACATAGACACACACATAGACAGACACACATAGACAGACACACAAACACATAGACACACACATAGACACACACTCACAGACTGACTGGCCTAAACAACAAGCTAAAACACACACATACACACAAACACATAGACACACACACAGACACACACATAGACAGACACACACATAGACAAACACTCACAGACTGACTGGCCTAAACAACAAGCTAACACACACAGACGGACACACACACACACAGACACACACTCACAGACTGACTGGCCTAAACAACAAGCTTGGTCTTGCACCATTTTGACTCCCTGAAAGATTTTGATGATCACACTTTCAGAGAGGGACACAAAATGGCTTCTCCTCCCCCAAAAAGGGGAAAAACCAGCAGGAAGAGAGAGACAGGACAGGACAGACCTGACGGAGGAGTGTCATCATGCACCCTTTATACATCCCAGAAAGAAGAGGGTCAGGGTTAAAGACCAGATCATAACATTGAGCATTTTCCTCGTTTGTTGTTTTTAGTTTTTTTTTGGATTCCGATGGGTGTCAAATAATCCTGTTTTTAATCTCTCTCTCGTTATCTCCGCAGCGTTTTTCGGTTTTTGAGAAAGTCTTGAGAAACCGGGACCACGTTCAGCCTTTTTTTTTCATCCTACCAGACGCTCAAACCTTCGCTGTAGCTTCAACCGTTAATACTAAAGGGATGCACCCAATCCACATATTCTGGGCGGTTTTGGCCGAATACCGAACCCACTGGTTGAGATTGTGCTGACTCCTCCTCCCATCCTCAGTGCACGAACACAGTAAACACATGAATGTAATTGTAAGTAAACAGTGACGGTCAGTGTGACGCTTATCAGTTCAATTTTCTAAGCACAAACGGACCGTTGGGAAAAACAGAAAAATGGGTTCCAATATCCAATTTTTCATTTTTTCCACCTTGACAATATACTACACATGTCTTGGCCCTCGGTGCGATTTTTATTTTCCAGTGTGGCCCTCTGGGAACACAACATCACCGCTGATAAAACATGTGGTACGAAACATCCGAAAGAATACGAGCTGTGCACGAAGGAATCTCCAGACAGCAGCCAGAATGCAGCAACTTCAGGAAGGACAGTCACTGGTCAGTGTAACGCTTATCAATTCAATTTTCTAAGCACAAACGGACCGTTTGGAAAAACAGAAAAATGGGTTCCAATATCCAATTTTTCATTTTTTTCCACCTTGACAAATTTAAAAAAATTGGATCTTTTAAACAGTTTTTCCAATTTTCTGTTTTTATTCAGAGGATCAGAGATTTAGAAAATTACAAAATTGCGTCTGGGCTCCAATTATTCACAATACTGCCGTGGTATTCTCTCCCTCGATCCGCCTAGCTACCAGTATTATGAGCAGTATTATGAATAATAATAAGCAATTTTGTAATTTTCTCAATTTCTGATCCTCGGAATAAAAAACAGAAAATTGGAAAAACAGGTTAAAGATCCAATTTTTTAATTTGTCAAGGCGGGGGAAAAAATGAAAAATTGGATATTGGAACCCATTTTTCTGTTGTTCCAACTGTCCGTTTGTGCTTAGAAAATTTAATTGATAAGCGTTACACTGACCAGTGACTGTCCTTCCTTTGCCGTACCTGAAGTTGCTGCATTCTGGCTGCTGTCTGGAGATTCCTTCGTGCACAGCTCGTATTCTTTCGGACGTTTCGTACCACATGTTTCGTCAGCGGTGATGTTGTGTATTGTTTAGGGCAGGGGGGTGTCAAACTCAATTTCCCAGAGGGCCACACTGGAGAAAAAAAATCGCACCGAGGGCCAAGACACGTATAGTATATTGACATGCTTTTATTTCACCAAAAAAAGTCAAATATCTTTGACTCAATTATTGCATGTCTCATATAGTCATCTCAAAGCCCTGAAAAAGTCAGCAAAAAAAAGTTCCAAGGCCGTCCTAGAATTTAGCAAATCGAGCAAAACTAATGATTACATTTTCTCAGTATGCTACCACCCAGCTGACTCACAACAAGCTCTTTCACAGCCTGAATATTAAACTCTCTGCTTCTTCTGGGGGGAATTTCTGTGAGAGTCTCAAATTTGCCAAATTCTGCTCTGAGTGTGGCATAACTGCAAGTTGAAAAACAGTTTTCCCATATTTTTGGTGGGCCAAAATGTATCGTGAACCTAAATTGATATGCGGGCCGGATCACAATGTGCGAGGGGCCAGATTTGGCCCGCGGGCCTTGAGTTTGACACGTGTGGTTTTAGGGACCTCGCCACCACCAGACCAATCAGCATTGAACAGATGGACTTGAATGGCCTTCCTTCCTGAAAGTACTGCCAAACAACAACTTCTTCTGCTCACCAGATCCATGTCCACTTTCTCACAGCCTGCCAAACAACTTCTTCTGCTCACCAGATCCATGTCCACTTTCTCACAGACTGCCGAACAACAACTTTGTCTGCTCACCAGATCCATGTCCACTTTCTCACAGCCTGCCCAACAACTTGTTCTGCTCACCAGATCCATGTCCACTTTCTCACAGCCTGCCAAACAACAACTTGTTCTGCTCACCAGATCCATGTCCACTTTCTCACAGCCTGCCAAACAACTTGTTCTGCTCACCAGATCCATGTCCACTTTCTCACAGCCTGCCAAACAACTTGTTATGCTCACCAGATCCATGTCCACTTTCTCACAGCCTGCTGCACTGAACGCTCCACCTACGTAAACACCTCCCCGTAACCAACGGCGCAGTCGTTACGGCGACCAGCGTAGCGCGCCGAGTGCAAGCGTAGGGTTCGGTTCGCTGGGAACAAATTCTCCGGTTCGGCAGAAACCAGAACCCCGTCAAAAAGCCCAAATATTCAGCCCAATCAGAAGCACCAAATCCTGGCTTCGGTGCATCCCTGCAGGTTACTAACCTGACTCCACCAGATGGATCGCTTCGCATTTGCTCGGCATATCCATCTGGGAACTTTTCGTTGGAGAACTTTTGGGAAGGGGTGGAAAATCCTGGTTAGCTGATTGGATAAACCATCTGTCTATCACCACCTATAGTTGATGATAGACGGGCCAAATCAACCAATCAGATCAAGGAAGCGTATGAAAATACAACCACGAGCCAGGCTAACCCCTGCTGCTGCTGCAGGCCGAGCATAGCTCGTTAGCTCAGCGAGCTAGCAACATGTCGGTAAAGGATATTTGCCGTTTGTGTAACGAGAATTTAGGAATAAAAGGCCCCATTTCAGGTTCCTGTCCATATTCCCAAAAGAAGGATCCAAGAGGAAAAAGCATTAGCGAGCGGCTAACAGAATTATGGCTACCTCTGTCTGAAAATCCTGGTTAGCTGATTGGATAAACCATCTGTCTATCACCACCTATAGTTGGTGGTAGACAGGGCCAAATCAACCAATCAGATCAAGGAAGAGTATGAAAATACAACAACAAGCCAGGCTAACCCCTGCTGCTGCTGCAGGCCAAGCATAGCTCGTTAGCTCAGCGAGCTAGCAGCATGTCGGTAAAGGATATTTACCGTTTGTGTAACGAGAATTTAGGAATAAAAGGCCCCATTTCAGGTTCCTGTCCATATTCCAAAAGAAGGATCCAAGAGAAAAAAGCATTAGCGAGCGGCTAACAGAATTAGGGCTACCTCTGTCTGAAAATCCTGGTTAGCTGATTGGATAAACCATCTGTCTATCACCACCTCAAAACCAACGCTGATTGGTCGGTCATTTTGGCGAACGGCTCAACATTTTCTCTTATTTCGGGATGTCAGACTGACCTGCGAGTGTTCCAGGCTTACCCTCCGTCAAAAAAGCCCAAATATTCCGCCCAATCAGAAGCCAGGAGGCTTGGGTGCATCCCTGCGGGTCATTACTTAACGAGACGAGGCTTCGACACTAAAATAACTCCGAACTGCTTTCCCATTCTTTATTTTTTTATTTTCACGTTACGTTTCCGATGTTTCGAATCAGTTTTGTGGTTATGGGTGTGATGTCATCATGTTTTAAGAACAAACTCTGGGGATTTTTTTTGGGGGGAAAACTGGGTTGAAGCTTAGAAGGGATACGACAGCGGCATATTCTGGGTGAAAAGAATTGAAAATGTATAAATATCTGATTTATATCTGCCGAGATTTTGAGTAACTTCCGGTCGTAGTTGCCGCAACTTGATAATGTTTTCATGATGGCTTCCATGAAAAAGTATGCAAACAGAAATACACACATACAGACACACACACACACACACACAGAGACACACACAGACACACACACACAGATACAGACACACACACACACACACACACACACACAGATACATACAGACAGACATAAACACACACAGATACAGACACACACACACACAGATAACAGACACACACACACACACACACACACAGATACAGACACACACACAGATACAGACACACACACACACACACACACACACACACAGACAAACAGACACCCACAGATACAGACACACAGAAACCCACACACACACACATAAAGAAACACACATACACACACATATACACACACAGACACACACACAGATATAGACCGACAGACCTACACACACACTTAAAGAAACACACAAACACACACACACATAAAGAAACGCACACATACAGACACACACACAGAGACACACACAGATACAGAGACACACACACAGACAAACAGATACAGACACACAGAAACCCACAGATACACACACATACAGACATACATACAGATACACACACACAGACAGACACAGAAACACACACACAGATATAGACACACACAGATACAGACACACACACACAGATACAGACACACAGAAACCCACAGATACACACACATACAGACACATACAGACACACACACACACAGACAGACACACAGAAACACACACATAAAGAAACACACATATATACACACACAGACACCCACACAGATACATACAGACAGACCTACACACACACTTAAAGAAACACACAAACACACACACACACATAAAGAAACGCACACATACAGACACACACAGATACAGACACATACACACACACACACACACACACAGACAGACACACAGAAACACACACACACACAGATATAGATACACACAGATACATACAGACAGACCTAAACACACACACATAGATAAACACATACATACAGAAACACACACACATAAAGAAACACACATACACACACATACACACACACATACACACCCATACAAAAACACTCACATACAGACACACACATACACACAGGCATTGCAACATAGTCAGATGAATATAAGGGGTAGTTGCAGCCCTATCGGAGGTTAGAGATCTCTCCTTTAACATCTCCTCTTGGCCCTGGTCTTGGACCTGGTCCTGGCCCTGGTCTTGGCCCTGGTCTGGTTGTGTCTCCCGTCCCGGTTCAGCCCTGTTTGTTGGTAAAGCATTTATCGATTACTACCTATCAGCCTTCCTGTCCCTGATCCGCGATGCGTTTGAGTTGAGTACGATGGTTATTTTTATAAGCTCAGCCAAGCCGACCTTTTTCTATGTACATATAAAGTTGTATTTTTTTAACTGTACCTGAATGCTTCACCGTGATAATGATGGCTGCCTGTATTGGTAATCTGAAATATAAACACTTGTTTCTTTTGTAACATCTCTGTTGTGTTTTGTGATGCTTTCACACAGCGACACACAGACCCATTATTAAGGAAAGGATCCCTACAGAGATAGACCTTTTAGTTAAAGAGTAAGATCCTTTTAGTTTAACATGAAACAGCCCCGAAATCACCATCACCAAACTACACCAGACTCCATGTAAATAATCAGGACTTTTAGCGTGTATAGAGCCAGCATATCTCCACCAGACTCCATGTAAATAATCAGGACTTTTAGTGTGTATAGAGCCAGCATATCTCCACCAGACTCCATGTAAATAATCAGGACTTTTAGCGGGTATAGAGCCAGCATATCTCCACCAGACTCCATGTAAATAATCAGGACTTTTAGCGTGTATAGAGCCAGCATATCTCCACCAAACTCCATGTAAATAATCAGGACTTTTAGCGTGTATAGAGCCAGCATATCTCCACCAGACTCCATGTAAATAATCAGGACTTTTAGCGTGTATAGAGCCAGCATATTTCCACATGTAAATGGGTGAATTAAGGGTTTATTTCAACCAAACCAGAGTGGTGATTGTTGGAACAGTGGAAAGATGAACCAAGACGGCTTTTGGTAGTTTTATTTAGTTTCTGTCCACTTTGAATGAAGTGTGTTTTACGATGCTAAAAGTCCTGATTATTTACATGGAGTCTGGTGGAGATATGCTGGCTCTATACACGCTAAAAGTCCTGATTATTTACATGGAGTCTGGTGTAGTTTGGTGATGGTGATTTCGGGGCTGTTTCATGTTAAACTAAAAGGATCTTACTCTTTAACTAAAAGGTCTATCTCTGTAGGGATCCATCCCATAATGTTGTCAGACACTTAGAATAATGATCTGAGTCTGTCAGCGGCAACAACAAAACTTTTTAAAGTCCATAATATTTGCACTGAGTTCGGTTTATTTCGGCTCAGTGTGCGATGTGTTTTTAAAAGTTTTTTTGGACAAGATACTACTGACTTGTTACACACACATCATTTATAATTAGGACAAATGAACGGGTGAATTTCTGTTTTCAAAAATAAAATTATTTTATTTTTTATAAACTTTGTGACATTGAAAGCAACATTACATACGTGGAGACATTTAAATAATAGAATAACAGATTTTTTTTTAAATAAATTAATTACACAGTTTATTGTATTAGCATCATTATTACAAATATAATTTAAGTGCCTGAAAAGTAACTATTAAATAAATGTAGTCAGTAGAAAGGTACACTTTCACTGAGATGTTGCAGACACACACACACATACAGACAAACACATACAGACACACACATACACACAGACACACACATACAAACACACACAGACACACACATACAGACAAACACACACACAAATACAGACACACATACAGAAACACACACAGACACCCACATACAGAAAAACACACACACACATACAGACAAACACATACAGACACACACATACACACAGACACACACATACAGACATACAAACACACACAGACACACACATACAGACAAACACACACACAAATACAGACACACATACAGAAACACACACAGACACCCACATACAGAAAAACACACACATACATACAGACACACAAAGACACACATACAGACACACATACACACACATACATACATACATACAGACACACACATACAGACACGCACACACATACACACACACATACACAGACACACACACACATACACACACACACATACAGAACAACACATACAGACACACAGAAAGGAGTACAGGCAGGAAGTAGCATGTGGAAATACTCAGGTAAAGTACAAATACCTCAAATGTGTACAGTACTTGAGTAAATGTACTTAGTTACTTTCCACACTTGCGGTTCAGTGGGTTTTTTTGTGTATTTTCCTGCCCTTTCTGTATGTTTTCTGCATCTATTTTACAACAACTGACCATCTAATGTTGTCAATGCCAATAAAGTTTGTTGATTTTGATCGTTTTAACCGATAAATAACGATTAATTTCCTGCTACGTTAACTACATCTCCCATGAGGCGTTCGGCCACTGTCTCTCTTTCGACATGTTCCCGCCCAGCGCGTGGATTATGGCCTCGATCAGCCCTTTTACTGACGTGTCCGCCGTCCAATCAGAGGCGGCGGAGGGGGCGTTCGGCCAACCCCGTGCAGCGGGGGGGCGGGGCCGCAGGAGGGGAGGGGAAGGGGGCAGGGCGCGCGAGGTATCATGGAGGATCAGTAGGCAAACTGTGGCCATCAGAGGAGAGCAGCTACCCGCTCCGACCCCGGGACTTTTTATCAACTGTTCGCCGGTTTCTGCTTTTCAAAATTTAAAACCTCCGAAAACTCAACATGGACATGAAGAAGAGAATCACGTTGGAGCTAAGGAACCGGAGCGCGGCGGAGGTGAGCGGGCTTTTTATTTTTATTAACATTTTAAATGTGTCCTGAAATAGCAACCGGGGAGGTGATGTGCGGAGACGACCGGAGCCGGGCTGCTTGCTTGCCCGCTTCCCCCCCAACACACACACGGGGTCCGCTTAACGGCTTCCTTCGGTCTGTTTTAAACCTCTTAGCGACCAGGGTTATAGTTAGATCAACAGCCCGGGCCGGCGGCTCAGATCCCGGATGGATGTGGAAGCATCTCCGTCCCTCCTCCTCCTCTTCCTCTCCGGTTAGATCCCGTATCTCAGGGTGGCTCCGCGGACACAAACCAGACCGTCAAACCGCTTAAATTTTACGGTTCTTCACGCTAAGCAGCCCCCCACCCCCCCCAAAAAAAACACCCCAAAGCACTAACTCCCGTTAAAGCGTTAAAAGTCCTAACGACGGGCAAGTTTAACTTTTAATCACCGGTCGCACGGGGAGAGAGAGTTTTAAACGGAGAAAACGGCACAACAATACCGTATAAATGATGCTTAACATCCGGGTAGTTAGTTTAGTGTTATCGGGGTGATTTTTGGAGAAGAACGACCAACGGCTGCGTGTGAACCAACGGCTGGTCGGTTTCTCGGATCTGCGAAGAGCCGAGCGGACATTTTAAATCGCCAACGGCTTAAACTTCGACGGTAACACCGGGTCTCTCCTGCCGTTATATCAAAGTCCTCGACGTTAAATTCGGTTTAGGAGTAAATGTAACGTCTTTTTTTTTTTTTAAAGGCTTTTTGTCGACATTTTGTCCGTGTGCGACCGTGCTGTGTAGCGGACGCGGGGCGCACTGAGGTCGGTCACAGAGACATTTTGAGTTGGGGGGGTTGCGAGGCGACGAGCTCGAGCTCCAAAGTAACGCGTTACCGATTTAACGTTACCGAAAGCGGATTAGACGACGGTGGTTGTTTTTTTTTGTTTTTTTTTGTTGTTGTTGCACTGATGTCACGACGAATATTTACATAACACGGCTGTTTAAAAAAAAAAGAAGAAGCCATTAAAATTAAAAATGTACGTTGCATTGCTCTGTCCGTTACTGTGCCGTTATTACCGTGTAGTAGGCCTACCGTTAACGGGCAAATTGTCGGTGTTTTTTTTTTTTTTTTTGGGAGAACAGCGTCGTAAC